>NC_073257.2:140930000-141197500 GCF_029289425.2 Pan paniscus | reverse complement strand
AACATATTACTGATAAAGAATCTGGAAATGCAAACACAGATGATTTCTAGTTTAAGATGTGATCAAATTTTTATTATTGAGTCAATAGTCCAATCCTTTTTATTTTTTTTAATTTTTAACAAGCGAGGCTGTAGGGTGATGGTGTGCAGAAGATCCTACATGAAGTCCAGGACCTCTGGAAGTTTCCAGCTTGCTGTTTGTAGCGAAACAGTCCTAGGTTAATGGTTGCATGAATTTTTCAGTCACTGTTCAAATATCTAAGAGGCCACATATACAATGATATATAATACTATTACTTTCCAGACCGAAAAAAAAATACAGGTTCTATTTCTTTTAAGTAGGGGGGATCTTTAAATAGAGACTTTTTTTTTTTCTTGAGCAGCAGAAGTCACATGGATGTCCCACAATGAGACATCTGTACAAGGTGTTCTAGGTTTGTCACTGCTCAGCACGTACAGATGTGTCCTGTCTATGGAGCCACAGCCAGGGTGGTGGTTGAGGAGGCCTCATGGTGGGGCAAACCCAGGACCCAGAGTAGCCCCGGGATGTTCACTCCTGAAATTATTATTACTTCTTTAAGAAAGTCCCCACTGATTCAGCACATTCACGATGGCTTTTCCTGGCTGCGTGCATGGTGGGGACTTAAAGATTGCTGTGTCAGGGAGCACAACCACCTTCTATCTCTCACCAGAGCCACTCTAGCTGCTCCCAAAGAAGGCATCTTCCACATGGTAGAAAGTTTTGCATAATGCTTAGTGAAACTCCCCGAGAAAAATGGTATTTCCAAATGTTTCAGAAACAAAAGTGAGAGTCCTGAAAAGGAAATTCTTTTCTGGATTAGGCTTGGAAACCAGATCCAATGCATCCTTTATGTACAACACAGCTTTTATGGCCATGAGTTCACATGGCTTCCCAGGGGCCAATGAAAACAAATGGAGGCCTCCAATAAAAGCTGTGTCGAATGGTGTTAATATTAAATACACTTAGGTGCATACCGATAATGAAATACTAAGTAAGGAAAACAGTTGCTTAAGTATATATCCTTTCTATGAACAACAGCTGTGTAATTTCTTTAAAAAAATACTCAATGCAACACTTTGCTGATTTTCCAAGGGTAGTATAAAGTGCAAGATCTTGCTCCCCACAAGGGGAGGTAGAAACGTCGGTGACGTGTTGGAATTCCTATCATAGCTACCAGCTGGCAAAGCCTCCGAATGCCTGCCTGGTATGCACACGGGTAGAGCAAACATATTGTTTTTTTGCTCCTTTTTTTTTTTGACAAATATTTGGGTTCCTTGTTTCTTGTGTGCGTGACTGAAGGTGACTTGAGCTGATTCCATTTTTCTGCACAGGAGATGTGATCAAAATGAGTGTTGTGTCTCGACGAATCCAGAGAGCAGCTGAAGCATGTTGGGCCAGCGTGGGGAAGAAGGAGAAGAAAGCAGGTGTTGCTCTGGCTTTGCTTCTTGAGGGTCTTGACATCTAAGTTTTAAGGTGAGTTTTGTCTTCAATAAAATATAATTAATCATTGTAAAGTTCATCACATGTAGGCATCAGGTGAGAAGGTTTCTCCGAAGCAAGTTTCTCTTATCATCTGTTTCTAATGAAAACTGTGGAACCATCTGTGGGGGAAGGAGGAGGAGAAGCTTGAGTGAGTGCTTGGAAAAGTCTGAGAACTGAGCTCCTGGGGGAGCACTGCGGTGGTTTGTAGAAAGACCTGAAATGTGATGAAAATGAGTGTGCCCAGCAATGCTGTGAAGGGCAACAGATGAATGCCATCGTCATATTCTACCCCAGCCTGAAAATTTTAAAATTGCTTTTCTGATGATATCTACATTGGTGATGCAGACTGCATGAGAACTTAATCCAGCAGGGACCTTGCCAGAGTCTGGCTGTTGGTTGCGGACACCAAGAGTTCCCCAGAAGAGATAAGGAGGTGGGCCAGTGGTCTTAGAATTCCATGGAAGAAACATTTCCCGGGCTGGCAGCAGAGATGCCCTCCCCATAGCCCCCATGTCGTGTCATTATTTCTCTGCAGTCATTGGCCTGTGAGCAGCTGCTGGCTTCAACGCTTTTGGGGTGGGTCTCAGAGCCGCAGGGCGAGCCCTGTGTGAGTAGGGCTTGTGGGAGCACTTTGCTCCCAGGCAGTGCTAGGAGGTGACCTTGTGTCGGCTGAGTTCCTGCAAAGTATTTCTGAGAGGCTTGATGATGAGCCAAACGTTGGAGCATTCAAATATTCAAAATAAATGAAACATGGGTTTGGCTCACATTTGTGGTGGAGGATATTTTATGACTAGATCTGTTCTTTCAGAAAATACATGCGTTGGAGGTCCCTTTTGAATTGATCTATCTCGTGTGTGTGTGTGTGTGTGTGTGTGTTTCTTTTTAGAATTACGTATTGCTGGGGATTGGTAAAAATTAATGTTTTGATTCTTTCTCTCTTCGAATTAGTACACTTTGTCATAGCAATTAGTATTTTATTCAAGTCTATCAAAACCATAAGTTACTGAGACTTAAAAATACAACTGTCGTATCATGTTTGAAACTAAGCATTGACATTATAAACCAACTAGCTTCTAAGTGATGGAATTCTTATTTTCTCATTTAAAAATAAATCATGACTACTGCTGTTTTAGGAAGCAAAAAGTCACTGGTATTTAAAGCACAGAATAGTTTTTTTAGGAAGGATAAACAGTTGAAACAAAGTATTTCACATGAAAATGTTCATAAGCAGCAGAAAACTTAGGAAAGTAAATGGGAAAATGTTAGGGACGATGCCAAACTGATCCCAGTGATCGAAGAAACATTCATAAAAGAGCAAAATTCTTGGTTTCAAATAGAATGTCATAAGGAAAAAAAACACATCTAGGAAAGATGATGAAAAGCTATCCTAATCATTAAGTATTCTTTGTCCACATCCCATTTAATAAATAGACAGTATTTTAGTGAATGCATGTGCCATACTTCTGTGTGTCCCATACTAGTGGACATTTAGAATCCTTTCAGTGTTTGTCTGCCATAAATAATGCTGCAATACACATCTGTGTATACAATTTGCTCACAGTTATTTCCTTAAGACAAATTTCTACATGTAAAATTGTTGGCTAATGATATAAACATTTCCGGGTCTTTGGTGTATTTGTCAAACTGCCTGTCATATCTGTTGGCACGCCTCATAAGAGGAGGAAATTAGCATTCTTTACCTCTGTCCTCCGTCTGCAATCCATTTCCTGTTGTTTTTATCGTGAAATGTTTAGAACCAGTTTGTCATTAAATTTTTGGTGTTTTCACAATCTCATTGTTTTGTAAATACTACCTTTATTTCTATGATCATCCAGTTTCATTGTTTATCCCAGTATTTTTATAATTTGATTTTAGAATTTTTTGCTTCTGTATGTTGACTCACCTTTTAGTTGGCTGGAGAATGTCTTTGAATACGGTTTTCTCTAAGTTTTGCAAGTAATACATTTTCTAATTGCTTGTACCTTTGAGAACATTTTCTCTGATTCTATCTAAGCATTTAAGAAAGACATTGAGTTTTAGGTGTTCTTTATATGTTCTGGATATAAGTTCTTTATCAAATATGTGATTTGCAAATATTTTCTCTCAGTCATTGATTTGCCTTTTCATTTTGTTAATGGTATCTGTAGAAGAGCAAATGGTTTAAATTTTGGTTAAATCTAATACCATTATTTTATCTTTTTTGTGCTCTATTTATAACATTTTTGTCTACCTCAAGGTTTGATTAATTTTGTACTTATGTTTATGATCCATTTTTGAGCTCATTTTGTACATGGCATTAAGTAAAAGCCAGGAATCTTTTTTTTTTTTTTTTTCCTATTTGGATATCTGTTTGTTCTTGGATGGTTGGTTGCTAAAACTATTCTTTTCTCCACTGAATTATCATTGCCCGTTTGTGGAAAATGGGACATAGTATGGGTCTGTTTCTATACTCTATATTTTGTTCCACTGTACATATGACTATCCTATCTTAGTACCCCAACAACTTCTTTACTGTAGCTTTATAGAAGTCTTGATATCAGATAGTATAAATCTTATTTTTTTCTTTTAAAAACTGATTTTGGACAGTCTATATCTTTTGCATTTTCAAATAAATTTTAGAATCAGCTTGTCCATTTCTACAAAAAATAACCTGCTGAGATTTTAATTGATACTGCATTGAATTTATAGATTAAGTTGCAGGAAATTGTCATTTTAACAATGAGTCTTCCAATCCCTGAACATAGTATATCTCTCCATTTATTTAGATGTTCTTTAATTTATCTCACCAGTAATACAGAGTTTTCACTGAACATGTCTTACACATATTTGGTTAAATTTATTTCTAAGTATTTTGTGTCTTTCAATGCTTTTATATTTTAATATTTATATTTTACTTGTTCATTAAAACAATTAAAGTATATAGAAATATATAGACTATATATAATATATAGTACAGTGATATATAGTATACATATCATATAGTATATATACTGTATATTTTTGACTACATTACATATTATATATGAGTTAAATATTATTAATTTAATATAATCCAAACTTTTCTTTAATATTTAGTGTTTTTTGTATCTTTTTAAGAAATATTTTTCTGTCATAAAATCATAAAGATATTCTTCTATTCTATGTCTGAGAAGCTTTATTGTTTTACCTCTTGCATTTAGATCTACAAGCTATCTAGAAATATTTTTTTCTCTATTGTGTGAGGTATGAAATATGTCAGAATTTATTTTTTTCCATATAGATATACAAGTGACATAGCATCATCTGTTGAATTGACCACTATTCTCTTGTCACCTTCGTGTTATTGCTGTCATAAAGCTAGTGACTTACAAATAGGTGGGTGCATTTCTGCCCTCTCTATTCTGTTGATCGGTTTGCTCTCCATGTGCCAATGCCACACTATATTAAGTAAGGTAGCTTACGGAAAGTCTTGATGGGTGATAGGATACAAATACCAGCTTTGTTTTTTTTCTATAGTACTATCTTGGCTCTCCCTGCCTTTTGTCTTTCTGTATAAATATTAGAATCAGCTTATCAGTTTCACACAAGAGTTGAGAGTTAGGATTTTGATTGGGATTACATTGAATCTTTAGATTAATTTAGTAAAAATTGATAACTTTATAATATTGAATAGTTCAAATTAATAGGTCTTTCAAAATTTTTCTCAATTGTGGTTTATAATTTTCAGCACAGAAATCTTGTATGTTTTGTTAGATTTATTCCTTAATATTTACTGATGCTACTGTAAGTAGTATCTTTTATAAGTTTTATTTTATAATTGGTTTATAAGAATATTGAAATGCATTTGATTTTTGCTAGTTGAAGCATGTGAAATTACCAATATTTAACTCCAAAATGGCAATTTTATATGACTCTATATTGGCCTGACTCAATCCACTATTAATACTTAATTTGTCTATAGATTCCTTTGGATTATGTAAGTGCAAAGCCATGTCATGTGAAAGAGTAACAGTTTTGTGTTTTCCTTTTCAGTTATTATGTTTAATTTTTCTTCATGGCTTATTGCTCTGACTAGGATTTCCAGTACAATGTTGAATACAAGTAGGGATAGTACCATCTTTGTTGATGATCACAATTGGAAAAAATTTTTTGACTCATGGATATTTATTTTATTTTGGGCATTGTAGTCAAATACTATTTTTATTTATTTGTTGCTAAAGTTGCTCCAAGTTTGGCCATTGAGAGTTTTTCTGGTTTGACCTCTGTGTCCTTTCAATAGGACCTATTCCCTTCCCCCTGCCTCCCCTTGAATACTTCCTTGCTTTTTGGCAGCACAAAGTGCTTCAGGCTCATCTTGGACTTTCCCAGCCCAAGCCCTGGAATCAACTACTTCTCCAAGGAGTCCTGGTTCCCTTTTTTGGGAAAATGATATTTAGAAACCAAGATCTGGTTGCTAGGTGTGCTCATTGCTTTTGGAGTCTCACTACTTGTAGCACATCTCAGTGATCAGAGCGGGGAAACATATGTTTGTATACTAAATCATGCATGTACATGGGTCTATTTAGTTTTATATTTATTTATCTGTATATCAAAAAAACTCTTAAGTCCATATTGATACCTCTGAATCCAATCCAACACCACCTTGCTCATTCTTGTCTTCCTCCTCACCTTATTTGTAGCATCTTTCTCTGACAGTAAGAAACTGGGATCTCATTATCTATCATTCCTTTTTTGTTCAACTCCAGTATACTCATAAATAGTTTCAAGACTTTTAACCATACCCCTGTGAGAAAGTTATTCATCAGCTGGAGTGCAAGATTTGCATATAATTCTTTTTCATCTTTAGTTTTATAGTATTTAGTCCAAACACCATTTTCCAAAGTTAGCTGGGTCAGCACCTTTCTCCCCCAGCCCCTTGAATGTGGTGGTTTCATTCACGTGTAATACAGTTAGACTCATTTGCTATCTTTGTCTGCATTTCATGCTTTTAAGATCTTTTCCACATCCTAGTTGATTGAAAAAAAATACTTCTAGTAAAATTTGCTTTTTGTAGCACAAAGGTCTTTGGGTTTTGACAAATGCATAGAATTTTATGTCCACCACCATGGTTGTCTCACCTTGAATCTTCCCTGGCTGCCCTTTTGCAGATAACTTCTCCCCTCAATCATACACTTGGCAACAACTAATCAGTTTCTCCCTTATAGTTTTGCTTTTTCTAGACCATCAAATAGATGGAATCATAAAATAGATAGCCTTTTGGGTCTGCTTCTTTACTTAGTTGAATGCATTTATGTTTCATCCATATTATTGTGGGAATCAATCATTCATGTATTTTATTGTGGAGTAGTATTCCATTACATGGATGTATTATAGTTTGTTTTAGCCATTCACTAGTTGAAGGATGTAACAGGGTTGTTGCCAACTTTCGGCTAATATATATAACACAGCTGTAAACATGTATAAGTTTTTGTGTGAACACAAACTTTGATTTCTCTTCAGTAGGTACAAAGGAGTGACATTGCTTGAGTTATATAGTAGGTATATCTTTTACCTTGTAAGAAACTGACAAACTGTTTTCCAAATGGGCTATACCACTTGGAATTCCCAAAAATGTAAGAGAATTACAGTTGCTTTGTATTCTCTACAACTCTTGGCATTGTAAGTTTTTAAAAAATTTTAGATATTCTAATATGTGTGTAGTAATATTGTGATTTTAATCTCATTGATACTATGATTTTAATGTGCATTTCCTATTGATGAATGATGTTGAGCATCTTATTATATGCTTGTTTGCAAAATTCTATCTTCTTTGGTAAAATCCCAGCACTTTGAAGGCCGAGGGAGGTGGATTTCTTGAGCTCAGGAGTTCAAGACCAGCCTGGGCAACATGTTGAAACTCTATCTCTACAAAAATAAAAAAAGATACATAAAATTAGCCAGATGTGGTGGCATGCATCTGTGGTCTCAGCTACTTGGGAGGCTGAGGAGGTGGGAGGATGGCTTGTGCCTAGGAGGTGGAAGGTGCAGTGAGCTGAGATCATGCCACTGCATTCCAGCCTGGGCAACAGAGCTAGACCCTGTCTCAAAAAAAAAAAAAAAAAAAAAAGAGAGTTCAGATCTTTGGCTTATTTTTTAAATCGGTTTGTTTCTTTACTTATTTTTGAATTTTGAGAGTCCTTTGTCAGATTTGTGATTTGCAAATAAGTCCTCTTGGTCCATGGCTTCTCCCCTCATTCTTTTAATAATGTTTCTCACAGCAAGATTTTTTGCTAAATAGATTTTGGCAATCGGATTGTATTTTTAAGTATGAAAAGGCAAAGCAACTCAAATGGTCAAAACAATTTTGATTGATTTCAAGGTTTGTTATAATCAAGAGAGTATAGTATTGGCAAAAAGATTGATGCACAGAGCAACGAAACAGAACAGAGAAACCAGAAATAAGGCCTCACAAGTAGTCAACTGATTTTTGGCAGAGTTGCAAGGACAATTCAATAGAAAAAGAATAATCTTTTTAAAAAGTAGCACTGAAAGAATATCTACAAATAATCCTTTTGGGAATTGGATTAACACTGCATTGAATCTACAGGTTAAGTGGGGGAGAACTGATATCTGAACAATATTGAGTTTGCCAATCCTTAAACATGGTATATCTTTCTGTTGATTTAGGTCTTTTTTGCATCTATTTATGTACAATCTACCTATTGTCTATCCTATAATATACCCGTCTAATCCTTGTCAAAAACTACACATTTACACCATTACATCCCATTTCAATTCAACATCACAGAGTTCTTCGTTTTTTCCATTTCCACATTTGTAGCTTTCTTCTCCAGCCCTGGGAGAACCCTGGCTTTTGTAACCCTTAACATGTTTCTTCATTTGCTCAAGCCCTATGACCCAGCAGGCCTCTCATCCCTGCCACTATGGCCTCCCCTGCGTGGGTCCCCTCTTTAGCCTGCCTGCGCTCCTCTAATTTTCAGACATTCCTCTGCAGGACCCTGCTGCCCCCTGCTATAGGGGCCTTCCTTTCTGTACCTGCCAGTGTAGGAGTAAATTGTTCAGGGAGGTGGGGGGAGCAGAGGCTGAAGCACATGCTTTGATTTTTGAATGTTAAAAACCCATGCATTCTTGTCATAAACTCTGCTTGGGCTTCATGCCTTTTCCTTTTGACATTTTGCTGGATTATTTGTGCTGGGGTTTTGTTTGGCATTTTCATGTCTGTGCTCATAGGCCGGTAATTTTCCCGTTATAATTTATTTCCTTGTTAGATTTTGGCATCATGGTTAAAATGATCTCATAAGATGAGTGGTGAAGTATTTTATCTCTTTTAGCCTCTCAAAAAGTTTCTGTAAGATTGGTATCATTTTACCAAACAATATTTAAAATAATTCATGAATGAAACCATCTGGGTGTAGAGTTTTTGATGGGTGAGTTGCGGAGAATTTAAATTACAAATGAAATTCCTTTAATAATTAAGTGATTGTTTACATTTTTATTTCTTCTTTTATCAGTTTTCTAAGTTGTGCTTTTGTAGGGGTTTTTCTATTTCATAATTTCCAAGTTAATATGCATAAAATTATAATATCCTCTAGTTTTTTAATATCTGTAGGTTTTGTGGTGATATTCCATTTTGAAGTCTCCGTATTGGAAATATCTGCGTTCCTCCTTTCTCTCTTTTCTGAAATATTCCTTTTAATGTGCTGTCAATTTAAGTAATTTTTAAAAAAAGAACTACTTTTGGCTTTAAATTTTTTTCTTTTGCTCATTTGTTTTACATTTTGAAAAGTTTTTCTTAATTTCTTTTCTTTTGCTTGAGTTTAATTTACGTTTTTTTCTAACTTTGTAATTTGGATATTTCAATCATTTATTTTAAACCTCTTTATCTCCTAATATATGCATTTAAGGGTATTAATTTCCCTCTATACAATGCTTTAGTTGCATCCCATAAATTATGTTCTGTTGCATTTTTGCTATCTGTCAATATAAAATATTTTCTAATTTCCATTATAATTTGTTCTTTGCCCCATGACTTATTTAGAAGTGTATTGAGGAAATTCCAAACGTTTTGAGGATTTTCTAGTTAGATTTTTTTGCTATTTATTTCTAGGTTGTTTCTTTCACAGTCAGAGAATATATGCTAATGAATTCAGTCCCTGTAACGTTGTGAACGTTGTTGAGACTTCCTTTATGTTCCAGGATATGGCCAATCACTTACCCTCTTATATTTGTCTCCTCTCTTGGAACATTAGTTATTGAATATTGGATCTTTATTCTCTTTTGCTTAAACCTATAGTTTTCTCTCTAATTCTTTTGGCAATCTTCATCCTTTTCCTCTTTTTCTTGTAGAGTTTCTCTAATTTATCCTCCATGATATTGATTGAATATTATGCATTTTTTACAGCTTTTAAAGTACATAGAAATTGGGCTACTGAATTATTAATTAATATTACTTTATTATCCTATCTAGCTCCTTTTCCATTTCTCTATGCTCCTTTCATTCTTAGCCTGTTGTCTCATCTTATTTATATTTGCATATTAAAAACATGGATGGTTTTACCATACTCACTTTTCATATACAGTTTACCCGTAAACAACATGGATTTGAACTGTGTGGGTCCTATTATATGTGGATTTTTTTCTATCTCTGCTGTCCCTGAGACACAAGACCTACCCCTCCTCCTCCTCCCCCTCCTCAGCCTATTCAATGTGAAGACAATGATGATGAAGGCCTTTATAGTAATCCACTGCCACTTAAAGAATAGTAAATATATTTTCCCTTCCTTATGCTTTTCTTAATAACATTTTCTTTTCTCTAGCTTACTTTATTGTAAGACTACAGTATACAATACAGGATAAAATCAACTGTTTATGTTATTGGCAGGGCTTCTGGTCAATAGTGGTCAGGTTTTTGGAAAGTTGAAAGTTACAGGGGATTTTGACTGTGTGGGTGTCGGCGCCTCGAGCCTCCGCATCGTTCAAGTGTCAACTGTACTCTATCCTGCATTCAAAGAAACAGCAACCTCTTGGTCATTTAGAACTATCTGCAAATACAGAATATATATGAAAGTGCTACAGATAGGAAAGCACTATGTAATTTTCAGATACTGTTATTAGTAATAATGGTGCTCTGCCACAAATACTTCTCTTGAAAACCTGCAGAATCACGGGAAACTAGCAAAGACACAAAAGCTACAGTGATAGATTGCCCAAGATTTTCTCAGAGGCACAAGTGTGTCTTATAATAGTTCATATTTTTATACATATTTGGAATTTCAACAGAGAAACAGGGAGGACTTGGAAACTTCAGGCTTAAAAATATAGGTCCTGCTTGTTGGATCTCAGCAAGAAGTAGTGCTAGGTCACTCCTGGAGCGAAGCGTAGGTCTATGTTTCTTCTGAAGGAAGCCAGGCTTTTCCTCTTTGTTATTGTACTTTCATGGAGAAATGACTGACAATTACATAGCTAATGAATGGATGGCCAGTTATAGGCTGTAGCCACTAAGATGTCATTGTTTCTGAACAGTAGATGCACACTCATGCTCCAAAAGTAGCATTCATGTCAGTTAGGCATGCCTAACAGTGATTTCAGCAAGAAAGACGATCTCACAACCAGGGGGTGCTGAAGGAGGGGGTTCCGCATTTGCTGTGTTAGCCCAGTGATGCTTTCTTCTGCTCTCCAGTCTCAGCGCATTGCCTTCTTGACATTACTTAATGATGTTGTGGTTATTGGGTGGCTGCTGCACAGGGAGGTAGCCGTCCCAGCAATGTACCTGGTGCTCTTATTGGAAAACAAAATCTTTCTCAGAGCCTCCTCCCCATCCCTGCAGGAAACTTCCTCCTACATCTCCCGGCCAGCTGGGCCACACAGACACACCTGGTTGCAAGGGGGAAGTCAGTTGTTGGCTTGACAGCTGTGTTCATTAGGGCACTACACTAATGGCAGTAAGCTCCTGCTTTCTATGACTGGCTGGGACACTTCCTTGTCCAGGTAATCAGCAGGACATGGTCTACCTCATCGTGTCATCTAATGAAAAGTCGAAGCTCTCATCTTTAGCCAAAATCTACCTTCTTGAAAATGCATGCATCAGGTACATTGTGCTCCAGGTGATGGGGAGGGTTCCGCCCTGGGTGCCCGAGGTGTTCCTCCAGAGCTTGCCCTGTACACCCTCTGTTGTAGCTCCTGAGGGGCAGAGCCCAGCCAGCCTCAGGCTAGGGCACTGCAGAGTCTGTGCTCTCAACCATCACTCTGCACTGCCTCGCAGGTAAGAGTGGAGGTGGAGAAGAAAGGAATGTGGGCTGTGCTACCACCAGCCACCACCTTCCCTCAGGGGATGGTGACTGCAAGGACGCTGAGCAGGAATCAGTGGGATTTGGGGGCTCAACATTTGAACCCTGGTAGATATGTCAGGAGAACCTTTTCCACTGAGAGCATTTCAAACATTGAATTGCCTTCCTCTTATTTCAGTATACTGTGTTATAGAAAACTCTCCTTTCTGCTTTCCCCTCAAATTTTCTCATTTTTTTCTTTTAAAATATCATGTCAATTATTATGTTACAAACAAAATTAGGTTGCAAATAAGTAACTAAGAGCCCTAATCATACCGTGCGCAATTGTCTTTCTGCCTTTTTCCATATATTATCTAAAATTCTCTTTTAAAGTCTGTGTTTTATATTTTCTCAATTAGTTTTACTTCAGTGAAATTATGTCAATTAGTAAGATTACAAACAAAATTAGGTTGTAAACGAATGGACAAGAGTCCTTGTCATATCCTGTTCATGGTTGGTGGAGAAGGATGGGATGAAGATTTGCCATTTCTTTTTTCTTTCTTTCTTTTTTTTTTTTGAAACAGAGTCTCACTCTGTTGCCCAGGCTGGAGTACAGTGGTACGATCTCAGCTCACTGCAACCTCCTCCTCCCAGGTTCAAGTGATTCTCCTGCCTCAGCCTCCAGAGTAGCTGGGATTATAGGTGCGCGCCACCGCACCCAGCTAATTTTTGCATTTTTGGTAGTCAGAGTTTCACCATGTTGGCCAGGCTGGTCTTGAACTCCTGACCTCAGGTGATCCACCCACCTCGGCCTCTGCTGGGATTACAGGCATGAGCCACAGTGCCCGGTCGAGCTCTACCATTTCTTACCTGTGTCTGTGTTCCCAGCATCAAATTCTAGCCTGCTCATGGTGGCTGCCCAGTAAATATGTTCAGGTGCTTCTGTGGCTGGGCAGGTTGATAAAAATTGGCACTAGCACCGGCACTGCTATTGTCCCTGAATTCATTCTCTAGGCTTCCTAGAAGTAGGAACTACTGAAAGGGACCACATGCAGTATGGCAAACTTGTGTTATTCGCTTAAACAAGAACTGTCATGGAGGCAAACGTTCTTTATTCTCAGAATGAAATACCTAGGTTTAGCTTGGTACTTCACTGAATGTTTTAGCACAGGGTTCTAACACATTTTTGAGTTCAGGAATTGGTGAGAAGAATTGGGTAAAGAAGGACCTAAACTTTTTGCTTCCCAATATGTGCAGTCAAATCAGCAGCCTTGGCACTGGACAAATTCCAGCGGAAGGGCTCCTCGTGAGGACAGAGGCTTCTGATGAGGGAGTGACATCCTGGGATTCCCAGCCATCCATCTAAAGTCGTAGCTGAGTGCTGAATGTGAAGCTTTATTGCTTGGCCAGTGACCAGTGATTGTTGCATATACAGAGGGAAAGTTGAGATGTGATGATGTGACACCTCCCAGAATGAATGGACTGAGATGCCCTGAGGCTAGCGCTGGTTAAGATGGGAGCCCTTAGGTTTCTCCAGCCCATTCCCTAGTTGCCTATTTTAACTCTTTCTCTCTGGTACCTTTCTCTCAATCAGTTGTTCAAATGAAGATTTTGCTCAATTCATTGTCTTAAAATACTGAAATGCTTTAAAATATAACATCTTTCCAATGTGATTTATTGTAGTGGAAGATAGAGTAAAAGACTTCACATTTTTTGGGAGTCAAAGGAGTGACTATCTAATGCTGGAATCGCAGGTGGGTAAAGTAGAGATTTGGGGTTCATTATTCAATTTCAAACAGAAAGATGTTTAGTTCACTCAGAAACATCCCTTAAAAAAAAAAGCCTGAGCTAAGTACTTTCTTGCATGAAATATGGATATAGTTATCTTATCAGTGGTCCAGGCCCTTATTCCGGTGCCCAAGAGTCTGGGCCCCTGAGCTGCTGCAATGCTAGTTGCCCTGGGGAGAGTAATTTCTGGTGGTCGTCTTAGCGTGTATGTGAGCTAAGCTTGGAACGAACTCTCTTTGTCAGAAAAAGACACTGGATTCCAATATGAATGTCATATTTCCAGTCCAACTAGATCCTGTGAGAAACCATACTTTTTCCCTCAGGTATTCCTCAGGAATAAGTGCAGTGCTTGGCACAGAGCAGATGCTGAAACCTCTGTATCCCACCCCTGGATATTATAATTAACATTTATTCTGACAGTTCTCTTTTTCCCTTGTCTTGTTATTAAAAGCACAACTCTGGTTGTATTGTCTTCATTTCCTTCCTTCCTTCCTTCCTTCCTTCCTTCCTTCCTTCCTTCCTTCCACTCACTCATTTGTTCGATTCATTAATATGTTTGTGACCAGATTGGTCCTGGGGCTAATGCTCAGGTTTGCTTTTTACTGATTGTTCATGCTTTGGTAATAATAGCTATTAAGAATCCTAGCTACCTTTAAAGCAATAATTATGTTCAAGGCAGTGAGTTAAGTACTAAGCTTGTTTTTTTATTTGTAAATGAAGACACCAATAACTACTTCACAGGATAAAATAAAATGATATATGTCAAGTGCTTGGCACCAAACTTGATACATGGAAAGCGTTTAATAAAAAGTAGTCATTACCTTGACAAAGATCTAGTGTGTCCTTGGCCAGGTACCATACTAGGAACCACCGCAAAACAGAACTGTCAGTAGTTGACCTGTATCAGGGGTTCTGAATTGGAAGAATCAAGTCCTCTATGTCCAGTACTACTGAAATCTTGTTCAGAAACATGTTAAGAAGCTCTGATGCACTAGGCTTTTCCTAAGCTGTTGCCAGGGAGTTACCCAGACCCCACTTTGAGATGAGAAATATAATTGAACTTAGTATTTGGCTGTGGCCACTGTAGGGATTTCTAAGGTATTGAGAAACTATCTAGAACACTGATACTTTCTTTTTTCTTTCAGCTTCATTGAAGAATAATTGATAAATAACAATTGTGTACATTTAAGGTGTACAAGCAGATGTTTTGATATATTTAATATGTACACATTGTGAAATAATCACCACCATCAAGCTAATTAACATATCCATCACCTCACATAGTTACAATTTTTTTTCAATGATGAGAACATTTAAGATCTACCCTCTCAGCAAATGTCACGTATATAACACAGTATTGCTGACTATAGTTCTCATGAGTCCATTAAATCTCCATAACTTATTCATCCTATAACTGAAAGTTTGTGCTCTTGACCAACATCTCTGCATTTCCCCCACCCCCTGACCTGTCTTGTAACCAACCACCCTTCTACTCTCTATTTCTATGAGTTTGGTTTTTTAGGTTCCACAAATAGGTGAGATCATATGGCATTTGTCTTTCTGTGTCTGGTTTATTTCACTTAATCTAATGTCCTCTAGGCTCATCCGTGTTGTTGCAAAAGGCAGGATTTCCCACTTTTCAAGGCTTAGCAATATCCCATTGTGTGTATACACATCACATTTTCCTTATCTATTCATCTGTGAACTGACATTTAGGTTGTTTCTGTATCTTGGCTATTGTGAATGATGCTGCAATGAACATGGGAGTGTGGATATGCCAACGGGGTGCTGATTTCACTTCCTTTGGGTATATGCCCAGAAGAGGGATTGCCTCTGGTCATATGGTTTTTCGAGAAAACTCTGCACTGTTTTCTCTTACGGCTGTACTAGTCTACATTCCCACCAATGGTGTGCAAAGGCAGCCTTCACTCTATATCCTTGCCAACACTTGTTATGTTTCAGCTCTTTGAGAATAGTCATTTTAACAGGTGAGAGACAATATCTCTGATACTTTCTTAATTTGGTATGAGATAAAGGAAACACTGAAACCCATGTGATGGGCGCCATTTTGGGACAGTGGAGGGCAAGTTCTCACCTGGCATTACTATGCTCAAGGCTCCTCTGCCTTCTGATCATGCCCTTGCTTTTCTCAGTGCTTATTACTAATGCTTTCTTGTTGAGTGGAATCTGAGATGGACTCCTCTATGATCGGTCTTCAAGCTCACACCAGATAGTGAGCATAATACCCAACAGAAGGATGGTTTCAGCCCTTACCCCCCTTCCTTCCTTCCCCTTCTTGTATTTCCCAGTATCTACTGTTCCCATGACAGATAAATTCATACTCTAAACTTCAGCATCATGCAATATACCTATGTAACGAACCTGCACGTGCACCCCTGATTCTAAAATAAAAGTTGAAAAGGAAAGAATAAAAAGCAAACCTAAATGTTCATCAATACCACGAATAAGTGGCTAAAGAAAATGTGGTATATCTGCACAATAGAATGCTATTCAGCCTTAAAAGAGAATGAAATCCTGTCATTTGGGACAACATGGATAAACCTGGAGGACATTATGTTAGGTGCAATAAGCCAGTCACAGAAGGACAAATACTGCATGATTTTACTTATATGCAGAGTGTAAAAAAGTTGAACTCTTAGAAGCAGACAGTAGAATGGTGATTACCTGGGGGCAGGGGCTGGGGGTGTTGGGAAACTGTTGGTCAAAGACCACAAAATTTCAATTAGACAGGAGGAATAAATTTAAGAGATCTATTGTACATCATTATGACTACATTTAATAATCTATTGTTTATTTAAAAATTACTGAGAGTAGGTTTTATGTGTTCTAATCACAAAAATATAAGTATGTGAGATAATGTATATGTTAAATAGCTTAATTTAGCCATTCCACAATGTATGTATATATCAAAATACAAATACATTTTGTATACCATAAATATATACAATATTTACTTGTCACTTAAAATAAATTAATAAAAGATTAGGAAGAAAAAACACAAAATCACACCAAATAATAAACAAAGGTGGGAAGAAAATTCCAAGATGTTTATGAAATAAAGGGTGACTAAATCAGTGACGCTCAGAATTTTTTTGTCACTATCTTCCATTATCTTGTCATTATATTGTTTTGTCATTATCTTCCATTATCTTGCATGATTGCTCTGGTCTGTAGATTCTGAATGGCCTGGCATGCTTCTGAATTATGTGGGAATACCATGATGCTTTTGTAGACTGATGTAGTCATATGTTTGGTTTCCACCAGTCCCCATCTGTGGTCTGACTTTCTGCAGCAATGTTTCTGCCAAATAGCAACATCATGATTCAGGACATGTCCTCTGGAGCCATCTGGCTGTGCGGCCTCCAGCTGCGTGACTTTAGGAAGGTTGTGTGGCTTCTATGTGCTCCATTTGTCTCATCTGTAAAATGGGGACAATAAGAGTCTCTGTCTCATAGGCTTTATGGAAATGAAATCATTAATATTTATAAGGAAGCTAAAGATAGTGTTCGAGAAATACAACGCAAGCCCAACTTTCACATGAACACCCCCATGGGCAAACCCCTGCTTTCTTGAAAGAGGACATCTTTCAGGCCAGAAATTTCTCTTTGGTACTCAACAGAATGGTCTTTCCTTTTATTTCTCCCCATTGGCCCTGGCTCTATCCTAAGAGGCCACAGATCAAATGTAGTTGGTCTTCCCTATGCCAACCCTTCATTTGTATAAAGATGAAATGAATATGAAGCTAGTTACTTCTCTTGGAACTGTCTGGGTCACCTTCTGAAATTCCTTCAGTTCTTGTCTGTCTCAAAGTGCAGTGCCTGGATGGCATCCTCGTTTATAGGAGCAGAGCCAAGCGCAGCCTCCCACATCCCGCCCTTTGGAATTCCTTAATGGATCCTTACAGGACTTTGCAGCAATATATAGTTTTTGTTTTTGTTTTTGCACTTCAGTGGGATCTACATTTAATTTTATCATCTGTCTCATTGGGTGCTCTCTTTCTTTAGATTTAAAAGGCCTGTGAGCAATTGGGACAAGGCAAATATTTTACCATCAAATAATTCATGATTTTTTCTCACACCCAACACTTGTGAGATGACTTATCACTTAAATCCTGAGAGTCAGCATCAGATTTTCCCTTTGTCCTCTATTCCAATCTCAAATATTACATACTGATAAAAAAATCCAAAGTATTATTAAAAATAGTTTAAATTGCTTAAGTTTATCATTCTTAACTTCTTTAATAGTTACACACATATATATTTATAATTATTTTATGTACATATGTATATATAATTATATCTCTTATTTATATAGGTATGTAATTACC
The DNA here is from genome assembly GCF_029289425.2 of Pan paniscus. NCBI lineage: Eukaryota > Metazoa > Chordata > Mammalia > Primates > Hominidae > Pan > Pan paniscus. The sequence goes on along the minus strand of NC_073257.2, from coordinate 141,179,617 downwards.
ATGTATGTTCACATATAAAATAATTACATACTTATAACTGATTACTGAAATAAAGTACAAATTACATTATTTACGTTAAGGTATAGTTCAGCTTGTCTGTCATGAGCTTCTTGATGAAGAAGTAGATAGACACATCTCTCTCCGGTCCTGTCTTGCTAGTGTCATGGGTCCTTTCCTCCTGTTCCATGTTACTGCTTCCATCCTCCTTAGGGTCCTCATTAATTCCTTCCTAATAGTTGTCAGCTCACATGCCCCCTCTTTCATGACTCTGTCCCCTGTGGTCCAGATGGAATTAATCTCTCTGGGCTTTGAATTTGATACTTTGTGTGCCTATTATATTAGGTTTCTTCTTCTGCTTTGTTATAGTTATTGCCATCTGTTCCCCCAAGTTGGGTGGTAAGATTCTTGGAGGTGGGAACAATGTCTCCTTGTTCTGTTGGGTCCCCACCTTGTCATCCCAGCACCTGGCACCATGCCTGCTCAGTGAAGGAAAAGTTAAAGAGCCCAGCCCCTCCCTTCAGGTGTCAGTGGAGCTTCATCGATAGGCCACCTGAGCCACTCAGAAGTCAACTGACCTGCACCTTGCAGAGTTCACAAGTAGCAGGGAATTAAAGGTTTATCATTTACCTTCTATTTGTACATCTTAGGATAATTTTCCAATATCAAGACTTTTTGACCTCCAGATATCCTGGTTGCTGCCATACAGACCTACTGCTTGTGTACCTGGTAAAAGAGTGTGATGTGTCCTGGTGTTGAACTTCTCATCCACAATAATTCACTAAGACACAATGACACAATCACTCATGGACCCAAAGCAAATGACAGCTCCTCAGGAACAGACTCACCAGTTGTAGCTGTAGGTACCTGAGCCTTGGTGATTATTAACTGATGTTTGACACACTTGAAAAATAAGAAGCTCCCAATTTGTACTCCCTTCAACCACTGAGGCTGGGATTTCATCATTTTGGGCTGCTTCTCTGAAAGGCGATTTTTGGACTGTCACTCTAGTCACATGGATTTTCTCATTAGTAAATGATTGCCATCAGCCCTTCTCAGAGGACTCATTTCCGTGTCTGCTCTGCTTTTTTCTTTCTCCTGGTGTCTTTGATCATGGCACGTGCCATCTGTCCTGGGAGGTACAGACATTCTGATAGTTCAGACCACAGCGTGTGTGGCTGGGCAAGGGCCATGCAGACCCCAAGGGCTCAGCTGCGTGTGCAGCTATCTTCTCCATGATGAGCTTTCACAGATGAGTGGTGGATCTGGAAATTGCAGTAATGACTCATCTTGGTTAAGTCCGTTTTGGCTCCAGTCTTCTTTGCTTTGGTCCATGTTATCTGTAGCTTTAGAACTCCCACTAAAAGAGCAGAATTATCTAAATTTCCATTTGACATTTCCCTTTACAATTGTTTTGACATCTCCATTTAGAAATTTCTTTTCTTGTTAAAGCTAGATTGGAAAAGTGAATTTCTAGACAAGTCATGCCTGTCTCAAAGCCTGAGGGTTGGTGCTCAACTTGTTTAATTGGAGAGCATCTAATCCAGTTACTGTCCATCAGGAAGGGCAACCCAATGCTTTCTGAGTCCCACAGGCCTCTTTCCCAGGCAGACTCTGGCTTCTATCTTCTTTCCACTGACTTTTGGGGAAGACCAGACAAGGCCAGCCTGCCTAAGTTGCACTTGATTCTACACTTATGCTTCCCTGCAAGGGTCTGGGAAAACTTCTGTTTTGTGGTGAGCACTGGTGGGCAGGCAGCTCAGAAACATCCCCGCGTCTACACACCATGAAGAAAACGAATCAACATGCTTCTGTTCTGGTTATAGACACTCTGGTTCCAGTTACTAAATAGTCAACAGTATTGCCAGTTTTAATTTTCTTCCAGTGAATCCTAAGACTTGCCGATATCACTCAGGCAACTGGTTTACTCTCTCTATTGCATAGTTTGTAGTCTGTTTTGCTTGATTTTAATCCTCTGCTAAGATATAATTTCATTCTCCTAAAAAGCTAGATTTTTGTAAATATACACATTACCATAATAAATATTGAGGGATAGGAAGTTATGGGCTAGATTTGGGCTCACAGTAACAACATTATTTTGTTCCTAAAGAAATGCAACAATAAAATGAATTTTTATTACTGTAAGTATATTTAGACAAAGCAAAGGTAAACACTTCCTTATTTCTTTTTACTCCTAACATGCTGAAGCTTCCACGTTTCCACTATAAGCCAACTTTGCCCCCAGCAAGCACAACCCGCAGCTTTAACAATTGAAGAATCCTTAACATTCTTCAAGGGACCAAGCCTTTCAAAAGAAATGGCTGTGCGTTCTTACGCCTCCAAAAGGTTTTTGTTGCTTGCCTGCTGATCTCTGTTTTTCAGGTAAGCTCTATAATAAATTGCACTCCTTAATTAATCATATTGAGAATTCATGTAATACGTGCAATTGCTTTATGTGCTTAATTTTCACAGGAATTGTGTGTGGTAGGCACTCTGATATTTTTCTCATTCTACAGATGAGGGAAGTTGGCATAACTGACTTGCCCAACACCAAGCAGCAGAGGCAAGGCCTAAGCCTCCAACCCTTTCCCCACCTTCCCCACATTAGGCCACATGATGCTCAGACTTGTGCAGTAGGCTCGACTCCACTTATGTATCAGGATGCTGTATACCGTGAAGTGCATGCAGTATCTATGCATGGCTGTGGATGCTGTGATGATCAGGTCTGAGAAACGTTTTGCTGAATTATAAACTGGATTTAAAAGTTTTAAATACTTTTGCCATTTGTATCACTTATCACTGGAAGGTATAAGCCAATTCAAATTGTTTTGATTAATTATTTTACTTTTCTTTTTCCTTTGTTTTAATTAAAAATGTTTTCATTCTCAATGTGTATAATCAAATGATTTACAAATATTTTACCATGGAAAATTTCAAACACATACAAAGCAAGCAGAATGGTGACATGGACCTTGACACACCATCTCTCAGCTTCAGCAATGACGAGCCTTCTGCCGTTCTTGTCCCCCTCATACCTCTGGTTACTGCCTGCCTCACTCCACAGTTATCATTATTTACAGCTCTTTTTAAAGTGACACTTACACACATTGAAATGCACACATTTTAACTGTACAGTTGTGACAGATTTATCCATCTGTGTCATCACCTGACGCAATATTGAATATTTCAGTCTCTTCCCTCCCAGTGAATTCCTGCACCACCCCCATCCCTGCCCAAGTCACCACCCTTTTGGCTTCCATCTTGGATTCGTTTTGCCTGTTCTAGAACTTGCCGTAAATGGTATCACATAGTGTGTGTGTGCTTTCGTGTCTGGCTTTACTCACTCAGTAGTGTATCTGTGAGATTTATCCACATCACAGGGATCAGTAGCTCATTTTCGTCTACTGTTTCTCAGTATTCTATACCACAGATTGTCGATTCTCTCGGTGATAGACAATGGGTGTTTCCAGCTTTCATTCATTGTGAATAAAGTTGCCGTGAATACTCAAGCACCTTTCCATAAATTCCTTTCCCCAACAAAATATTTATTTGGGTAATGTGGATATTTGTAACATTTATTTAAATAAATTTCTCATGGATAAACACTTAGGATATGTAAATGGTGAACTTTATCGGAAACTGCCACTTTTTCTAAAGTGGTTGTACCATTTTATATTTTTGTGCAGAGACAGACAAGAGTTCATGTTGCTCCCTTTCCTTGCCAACATTTGGTTTTATCCGTCTTATCCATTTTCACCATTCTAGCAGCCTGACATGATATCACATTGTGGTCATTGATTTGTAACTCCCTGGCAACTGATGATAAACACACTAGTTTGTGTCGTTTTTGATCATTCATATCACTTCTTTTGTGAAATGTCTGTTCCATCATTTTGCCTACATTTACATTTTGTTGGGTTGTTTGTCTTTCTATTATTGAGTTGCATGAGTCATTATGCATTTTGGATTTGAGTCTGATATACGTTTTGCCAAATACTTGGGGTTTGCCTAATTATAATGATGCCTTTGAAGAGCATCAGTTTTTAATTTAGATAAGTCTAATTTATCATTTTTAAATTTATGGTTATTGCCTTTTCTGTCTAATAAATTTTTGCCTGCTTCTAAGTTTCAACAATATTCTTTTATAGTCCCTTCTAAAAGCTTTATAAATTTGGCTTCCACAAATAGGCCTATGATTCATCTTCAAATGATGTTTTTGGTATAGTTTTTAGTAGGGAGTAAAGATAATTTTATTCCCTTTCAGTATCAGTATTATTGCTGAATTTAATGTTCCTTTTGGTGCCTATGTTAAAAATCACTTGATCATAGAAACTGTTGGTCTATTTCTATTTTCTAGTCCCTTGATCTGTTTGTCTGCCCCGTAACAATTCTGCACTGTCTCAGTTACTGTGATTTACAGTCTTAAACTGAGTCTTAAACTCAGGTAGTGAAGTCCTCAGCTCATTTTTGCTTTTTCAACATCATTGTTTTGGCTTTTTTAGGCCCTTTGCATTTTCATACAAATTTTAGAATCAGCTTGTCAATTTCTACAGGAAAGAATATGAGGCACATGAATAGGATCGCATTGAATCTATAAATGAATTTGCAGAGAATACATGTCTTAATAATATAAAGCCTTCTAATCCAGGGGTCTGCAAACTCCTAGGCCACAGACCAGTACTAGTCCATGACCTGTTAGGAACCAGCCAAACAGCAGGAGGTAAGCTGGGGGTGAGTGAGCAAAGCTTCATCTGTATCTACAACCACTCCCCATTGCTTGTATTACCATCTGAGCTCCGCCTCCTGTCAGATCAGGGTAGTATTAGATTCTCACAGAAGTGAACCGTCTTGTGAACTGCACATGCGAGGGATCTAGGTTGCATGCTCCTTATGACAATCTAATGCCCGATGATCTTTTACTGTCTCTCATCACCCCCAGGTGGGACCATCTAGTTGCAGGAAAAGAAGCTCAGGGCTCCCACTGATTCTACATTATGACGAGTTGCATAATTATTTCATTGTATATTACAATACAATAATAATAGAAATAAAGTGCACAATAAACGTAATGCACTTGAATCATCCCCAAACCATACCCCTGACCCCAGTGTGTGGAAAAACTGTCTTCCATGAATCCAGTCCCAGGTACCAAAAAGGTTGGGGACCACTGTTCTAATCCATAAACCTGATATATCTTTCTAATTATTGGAGTCTTTAAAAAATTTCTCACAGCAAAATTTTTTATTTTAACTATAGAGGTTCTTCATGCCTTTTGTTAAGTGGACTCCTAAATATGATATGTTTTTGAAGTTACTGTAAGTGGAGTTGTATTTTTAAATTTCAGTGTCTCATTGTTACTGCTAAAATACAGAGATAGTAATTGCTTAAAAGAAAATCTTATGGAGGTATAACTGATATACAACAAACTGTATATGTTGGAATTAGAAGAATTTGACATATGTATATGAGTGTCATACCTGTGAAACTGCCATCACATCATGACAATGAATGCTCCCATCACTGGCAAGCGTTCCATTGTGCCCCTTAGTGATCCTATCTTCCACCCCTTACCGCCTCCAGCAACCACTGACCTGCTTTCTGTCACTACATATTAGTTTACATTTCCTAAAATTTTACATACATGGAATCATGTATGTGCATATATATTCTTTTTTTATTTTTATTTTTTGGTCTGGCCTCTCTCAAATAGCATAACTATTTTGAAATGTATCCAAATCATTATGTGTAGAATAGTTTATTCCTTTAAGTGGCTGAGTAATACCATGGTATGGATACACCACAGTTTATTTATCCATTCACTGGTTGCTAGACATTTGGACATTTGGATGTTTCCAGTGTTTGGTGATCACAAATAAAGCTAATATAAACATTTGTTTGAAAATCTTTGTGTGGGCATACATTTTCATTCCTTTTGGGTAAACTTTTAAGAATGTCATGACTGGGTCATAGGATGTGTTTGCTTATCTTTTTAAGAACTTGACAAACTTTTCTAGTGATTGCACCATTGTACATTTCCACCAGAGGCATAGGAGAAACCAGTTGCTCTACAACTTGGCCAACATTGGATATGCACAGTCTTTTAGCCACTGTAACATGTGTGTAACAGCAAGTCATTGCTACACTTACCTAATGCCAAGTGATAATAAGCATCTTTTAATGTGTTTAACTGCTACCCATATATCTTCTTTGGTGAAGTGTCTGTTAAAATATTTTGCCCAATTTATAATCATCTGTCATTAGTATATAGAATAAAGCTGATTTTCTTTTATTGATTTTTGTATATTGAAATTTTGCTAAACAGAATTATTCATTCTAGTATCCTTATTTAATTGGTATATTTTACAGGATTTCTTACATAAAAGATTGTCATCTCTTAGTAAACACAGTTTTATTTCTTCCTTTCCAATCTGTATGACTTTAATTTCTTTTTTTTTCTTGATATCAGTGGTTAGAAAATCCTATACAGCACTGAATAGAATTGATAAGAGTGAATATTCTTGTCATTCCTGATCTTAGCAGGAAAATATTTAGTCTTTCAGCAGTAAGTACAGTTATATTTAGGTATAATATAGATGTCCATCCTCAGATGAAGGAAGTTCCCTTTAACTCTTTGTTTGCTAAGAGTTTTTAATCAACAATATAGATTGGATTTTGTTCCACATCCTTCAGATAATCATAATTTTTATTTGTTAGTCTGTTAGTATGGTAAATTACATTTGATTGCTTTCTAAATGTTAACCCAACCTTCCCTTTTTTTTGGATAAGCTCCATTAGGCCATACTGTATTACTCATTTATGTGCTATTATATTCAAATTGCTAAAATTTTATTAAGCTTTTTAACATCTTTATGAATGAGGGATATAGGTCCATAATTTACTCTGATTGTGATGCCTTTGTCTCATTTTCTTTTCAGGGAGTTTTACTAGCATACATTCCATTTCTTTGATTGGACTAGGCTCTACAGGATTTATCTTCCATCTAATGTCAGTTTTGGCATAGGCAAAAAATTGTTTATGTCATTTCCTTTTTATTCCTTTAATGTCTTAGGATTTTTTCATGTTGTTATTATATTTTTAGTATGAGAAAGTTGTTTTCTCTCCTTTTTTCCCATGATAATTTTATGATGGTTTTATCAATTTTATTAATGTCTTCAAAGAACCAGTTTTTGAATTCTATTGTTGTTTCCCATGTTATTGATTTTTACTATCACCTTTAGAATTTTCTTCTTTCAACTTGCTTTAATGTTATGTTACTTGACTTTGTTTTAGCTTTTTCACATGGAAACATAGATTTCTGATCTTAGACTCCCCTTCTCCCTCTTTCTAGCATCAGTATTCAAAGCTATACATTCTCTTCTTATGACTGCTTTGGCTATAAGCCACAAACTTATACTTTATATTTTTGTTATCATTTAATTTGAAATGTTTTCCAATTTCCCCTTTGATATCTTTCTCAAATTTTCACCTATTTGGTGTGTTTAAAAGATATCTTCTTGCTCTATATTTCAAACGTATTATGGTTAAAAAATACTATGTAGGATTTTAATCTCTTCATATTTACTAAGACTGTTTGTACTCAAGTATGTGGTATATTTTGAACATTCTCTATATGGTTGAAAAGAGTATGTGGCTATTGAATATACTGTTCTATAATTGTCAATCTACAATTTACGAGACCTATTTACTTACTAGTGTTTTGTATGATTGTTCTGTAAATCTCTGAGACTGTTGATTTACGTATTTCTCCCTTTTTCGTCATTTTTTTGTTTAATGTATTTTTTAGTGCTGTCTTTGGAAGTGTACACATTTATAATTGCATTATCTTCATAATACAGTAACCTTTTATCATTATGAAATGTTCTTTTATGTCTCTTGGTGATACTACTTTTCTTAAAGTCTATTTTGCCTTTTAAACGTAACATACAGTAAAAGATATTTTACCTGACCTAGTTAGTTCATCCTTTTAATGTTTACTATTTGAAAATGTAAATGTGAAATGTTTTTACATTTTTATTTTCAGCACTTTTATTCAGAATTATATTTTAATTTTACATTTTTGGAATGTGTTTTTACATTTTTATTTTCAACTATTTGCACCTTTATAATGCATCTATTTTAGACATAATATATTTGAGTGCTTCTCCCCACCCCACCCTGCCCCCCAGTCTTACAGTATCTACTTTTCAATTGGGTTTTTAGGCCATTTACATTTAATGTAACTGTTGTGTGGCTGGATTTAGGTCTGTCATTTTGCCATATTTTCTGTTTTCAGGAAAAGGTAGGAGTAAATGTATTTTTGTTTACAGGTTTGGTGGTGGAAACATGACAGAGTATGGGTTTGGCTTCTGTATTCTCCATGAAGAATGTGGTGAGGTCATCATAGGAGGGAGAGGGTAGAGGGAACAAATGTAAGGAGATTGAGGAGAAAAGAGAACATATGAAATTTATTGGGATAAGTGAGAAAATGAGCCTTCTAGAAGACAAAGTAGGTTTGTCTCATTGGTATATTGGTTGTCCATTCACTCATTTCTTTGTCATGTATTAATTAAAAAAATAAAAGTGTCTCCTTTGTGGATAAAAACAGGCACAGCTCCTGATTCCACGAAGCCACAAGACTGTTGTTGTTGATAGACATTAGTCAAATAGTCACAGTAACATATGCATGATTATAAGCTAAAAAAAAAAAAAAGGTTCTGGGAGACCATGGAAATAAGTAATTCTACAAGAATGTATAACTGATGAACTTGACCTTGAGCAAGTGAAGGAATAGTTTGTTAGAACCAGAAGCCCTTGAGTTGAGATCTAAAGTCATTGTAGGTTACAGTAGGTAATGTTTGGTGGAGGGGAGTGTTTAGACAGAGAAGGGAGTGTGAGATGTTCTGTGGTGTGAGAGACCATGGCAGGCTGAAGTTGCTGACTGTGTACTGTTGCAGCTGTAGTACAGAGAGCAAGGTGGGGATGGGAAAGGGTGAAAGAGGGGTGGTGATTCAGGGACCAGATGATGCTGGCTCCTACCATCTGTGATGAAGATTCTACCTAACAGCAATGAACCTGAAATGAAGCCAGTTTGTTGTGTGATGGATTTCTCTTTAACACATCAAAACTTTCTTTGATATAAGTTCAATAGGACTGATGAAATTGGGCTACAATAAATTATCAGAGCAGTCCACAAAATGAATCATTGCCAAATTTTCTTACAGTCAATTTTATTTCTATTTGAGGGGAAAATAGGTAATTAGAGAACCTCAGGCATTGCTTCCAGGTTTCAAAGTGGCTTCTATCCAGCCACGGGGAGGCTTGCAGCAGAAAACCAGATGTTCAAATAAAGACCTAAGTGGACAAATATGAACGATGTACATTACACAAATACGTTATGGAAATCTTTCATGGTGTTTAGAAAAAACATCAATGACTTGAAAGTATTTGTATAAATGCCTCTGTCCTTCCAGAAGCCCCGAAGGGAGAGTTTAAATGCATTTGTTGGGCATATTTGTGAGTTTCTACCTACAGTGTTAGCTAGTACATGCGGAAAATTAGAATAATGAGATTATTTTCTCGGCAGACATTTGCTGAGTGCCTTCCAGGTGTAGCCATTGTACTGGGTACCTTGTACTTGGCAGTGGAGATGAATCTGACAAAAGGTGTCCCCTCTGTGTGGGAAGATCAGACTTCATAAGAGGAAATAGTGACGCTGCTTAGAAAATATGAGAGGTAGAAAGGAGGTTTAGGTAAACCACGGAGAACGGAAGAAAAGTGCCTCTTAGGGGCTACAGGGATACTCCAGGGTCCTGTTTCCTGTTTTTATCTTTATTTTCTCCTTTTCACATTTAAACATTCTTTTAACAAAATGTATGTATTTATTTCAACAAACAGGAAAAATGGACTAGTTACAAATGGCAAGCACAATTTGTTATCTCTGGCTTTTATATATTTTTTAATTTAACAAATATTCATCAAGCATGTATTATGGGTCACAGCGTGATGCGTATTCCAGTTAACAGGAAGAAACAGGTCATGAGGATTTTAGGAAAAGATAAGAGGGTGCCCATGGTACTTGTTTTTGTGATTTTGATTCTCTTCGGAGAATAACTGAATGTACTTGGATGCATGATCCACTTATTTAGTCAAAGAGGCTCCCACGGAAACACTGATACTTCCTAGAGCCCATCCTGTTTGGCTTTCTCTGTTAGGAGTTAAAAAGTTGGAGAAGCAATACATGCCTGGGAAACTCTGCAGACAAATTCTTGGAGTTGGAAATACACATTACTAAATTCTTTAATACAAAAAATAATGCTTCAAATTGTACTTTGGACACAATGTCCACTTTTTTGGCTCAACAAACAAACCCAAAATTGTTTTTTAGCTTTCTGCTCTGGCATTCACAAAGTTTTGCCTAAAACCCTTGAGGATTTGCTGGAAAAGATTTATTTATGTGCATTCTGAAGAGCATGCCAAAATCCTGCTGCTTCACGTTTTTCAAGATTCTTCTAAATTAAAAAGCGAATGTGCGCGGGAGGGTAAAATGTTGGTTTAGTTATAGTGCACAGTAAATGTGTTTATTTCCAAGAAGAGATGAGTAAAGGTGATGGGACAAGAGGAGTGCTCAGTCAAATGAATTCTGCCTGGACAGAGCTGTGGTTTATTTTACTCTTTACAAAGTCACTCTCTCTATTTAATGGAAAGTCATATGCACATAAAAGTCTATCAGTTTGGGGACTGCATTGTATTGACATTACACTAAGCTCTATTAGTTAACTAAAAACAGCCCAAACCACCCAACTCATCCCCGGGGATGGGGTGGGGAAGGAAGTTGGTATGACAACAAAACAAAATGACGTGTTAGTTAAAGAGGATTCAGATATTTTGTAGCTCAACTGATAGGATCAAAAGAATAAATGTTTTTGCAGAAACATTTAAAAACATGTGAGAGGAGGGGCGCAGTGGATCACACCTGTAATCCCAGCACTTTGGAAGGCCGAGGCAGGTGGATCACCTGAGGTCAGGAGTTTGAGACCAGCCTGGCCAACAGGCTGAAACCTCGTCTCTACTAAAAATACAACAATTAGCCAGGTGTGGTGGCGGGCACCTGTAATCCCAGCTACTTGGGAGGCTGAGGCAGCAGAATCACTGGAACCAAGGAGGAGGAGGTTGCAGTGAGCCAAGATCATGCCATTGTACTCCAGCCTGGGTGACAATGTGAGACTCTGTCTCCAAAAAATAAAAATAAAAATAAATAAAAACACGTGAGAACCCTATGTGCTGTTTTCTTTAAAATAGCCTTGTTCATTTCATCAAAATGTTTTACACAGAGAATATATACATCTTGACACATTACATTCACTGATTGAAATGCGACTTATGCTGTGATGCAGATGAGCAGTAAATATCCAAACTGCATTTGGATGGAGAAAACATTTTGTATAAATAGTTTTCTAAGGAACAAACAGAAAGAAAGAAAATAGTAACTTTTGTTTAGTATCACTGTAATGCCAGTGACAGATCCTTGGAAGCAAAGAACTGTTTTGTATCCACATATGCTTGCAGCAAAGTAAGAATCCCTCCTGCCCTCCCCAGAGCCTTGATCTGATGGCCCAACTGCTGTGACTGATAGTCCCTTTGGTAACATAATTTCCCCTGTGTTTATCTGATATAACCGCTCTCCTAATCATGGCACTTTTTTAATTTATTTACATGTGGTTATGAATATATATCACATTGGGATGAAATGGGTGGAGGAAAAGTAAGTTTTCAAGTGTGGAGAAGCCAACGACAGCTTATTTGTAGTCAGTCTTGATCCTGCTTTCGTGGCAGGCAAATTTGAGCCCATGGGCTTCGGTGGGCTTCAGCTGGGGGGCCAGGGCCAGAGGCAGTGACAGGCCTAGGATGGTTTTTTTTTTTTGAGTTATTGTATCAAATGCCATAATTTGTTTAAAAGTTTTTACACAGTGCACTGCAGATAACCATGTAGTAATAAGAACAGCAGACTTGGTTGGTAGTAAAATTCATCTAAATATGTATAAAGTAGCCCAAAGTTTGAGAGCAAGTGAAAAATACTGTCTAAAATACCTTCTCCATCTCGATTACACCTCTCCTCTCCAAGGATAAAGACATCAGTACTTTTTTTTTCAGTAGATAACGATGAAGTACACAGAGGGTTAAAGAGTCAGTAGACTATTGACACGAACAACACTTTGTATCTTGACTATCCATAGTTAGCCCTCCCATTCCCTGCCTTAGTCAGAGGAGATTCAGATGACGTGGAAGATGGCAGGCTGTAAAGGAAAGAATATTCCCTCGCCCCAACTACAGGTTCTGGCCATTAGAGCCCGGCGCCGTCATGAGCTGCGCAGCCGTTGACACAGCCACCACTGACCATGCGCAGTGTCTGACCGAGTGCGTCAGCATCACTGCACCGGGTTCCTCCCCACCACCTGCTGGGCAGAAAGTCCCAGGGCAGGATTCCGACCGTGCATGCATGGTGGGAGCACCTCTTCCTGCAGGGCTCCGGAGCCCATCTTCCCTAGTTCCTCAGTAAGAGCACAGCATTCTTTCCTCAGTTCTATTTTATGACTCTCTCCCATCTCCTGGATGCTTTCCGTCGGTCCTGAGACATATTCTGTTTCCTACCATTTCAAAGACCCATCTCCCCAAACACGCACATCTACCCATTAAAACAAAACAACACAACCTTCCCTGGACCCCACAGCCTCTTCTGTCCTTTCTAATCTGTGCACCTCTAGCACCCTGTGCACCTCTAGCACCCAGACGTCCCTGGGGAGAGGCTCTCCCTCCCTCTCGCTGACTGCGAGGACGCCCAGAGCTCTTCCTTCCGCGCTCACCCTTCCTTGGGACTTCTCTCTCCCGTTTCTTTCCTACTTCTCTCCGTCGTTTACGGGATCTCTCTTCTCTCCCCGCTGTTAGACCTTGAAAGTGCTCAGGCCTGTTTCCTCTCTTCTCTCTAAGGTCCCCCAGTGACCTCATCCAAGCCCAGGGCTTCAGTAGAGTACAAGCCACTGACCCCATTCCCACCTATGTGCACGGTCCAGGCTCATACGTGGGCAGCTCAGCTCATCCGCAGTGGCCTGGACGCCTCCCAGGCACCTCCAGCTGAAGGAGTAACCACCGAGCACACTCCCTTCACTGAGGACTCATTCTCTCCCGCATCCTCTTCTCAGCACTGGGTCACCCTGGGCCACCCACCGAGCCCACCCAGAATCAGACTCGCACTTCTAGCCGGCAGCACGGCTGCGTGAAGATTCAGCGCTGCCTCCCCCTGCCCCACAGCACGTTTTCATTTGCTTGTGTTTTCCATCCTCTCCGCCTCCACACATGCCAAGACACCAGCACATCTTGCCTGGCGCCTCCCAGAGCCTCATACATGGTGACTGTTCACGTGAGCTCTCCTCAGCTGGTCCATCTCTCCAGCAGCCACAGAGACCTTTTAGACCTGCAAATCCAATGATCACTCCTCCACTTAAAACCCTTCTACACTTAGGATGAAACTTAAACTCCTTGGCAAAGGCTGCGCCATCACCTGGGTCACTTTCCCCTCTTGGTACAATTTCTCTAGAGTCCCAACATGGTTCCCATCTCACAGTTTCTCTATTGGCTGCTCCTTTTGTCTTTTGTGACATCCTCAGCCTCCTCTTATTCCTGGTTAACTTCTATCCACTATTTAAACCTCAGGCCCTTCAGAGTCTTTTTCTAACCTCTTCTCCAACCAACACTGAGGTCAGACTTCTGGTTACACGGCTTTCTGTGTTTTTCCCGTAGTGCTGATCACGTTTAGAGTTTAATGATTATTTATTTAAACCAAATTTCTCTTCTAGACTTGCCTTATATAAAAAGGGACCCTGTTTGTCCCTTTATTCATTATTCATTCATTATTATCGTATTGCCAATATTTACAAAGAGTTCAGTTTCAGTACAGTTAATATTTGTTAAATGACTGAATAAACCCATTTGTTAAACAAATTATGTTTTTATTGAAGGTAAAGCATGCAAAATGTATAGGAAGCAATGTGAAATGCAGAATCAGTACAGTTAAGTTAATACAAAATTCAAGTCCTGTGTATAAGCAGTAGCCTAACAGAAGTCATGCTACAAAACTGCCCGTCTGTGTAAGTGCAAAATGTTGGGGAGAACCAGAGCTGACTGGTCACACAGATTAGGATTCTGTCTTATTGGTGAGTTGACTTGGCCTAGCCTCATTAAAAAGAGCATTTCTAGGCTTGAGTGTGTGGGCTTAGCCCTGGTTACTGAGCGCCGTGTGGGTGGATGGGGTCCCCACAGAAGCCGCCTGGCTTCCTGTAAGAAGTGGGGCTGGGAAGTTTGCTGATTCAGCAGAAGAAAAATTATCTGCATGTGCTTCTTGATTCACTAGTCCAATATACACTTAACTCTCGGTTACATGAGCTTTAAACCGTGACGCTACGAGTTATTACCCAAACTAGGCCTTTTTGAGAGTGAAAGAAGGCTCTGTTCATAATCATGCTGGAATAACAGGTAAAAACCAAGACTGCACTGGGAAAGTCAGGACGCGGGGGCACTCCAGTTGGAAGGAAGACAAGTGGAGGGAGGTTTCTGTCTGAGAGGAAGCAACAAGGCACAAGTGAAACCAGAAGGCAGAGTGGCGCATGACGATGAGAACAGGGAAGAAGTCCATGGAAAAGGATACAGGGTCCTTTTCCCAAGCCAGCAATTGCAGACGACCCCAATATTAATGTAAAGGGTCAGTGTAAGGAAATGGAAGATCATTCCCTATGGACCCAGTTATATCTTCAGAGATTATTCTTGTCCAAAAATAATGAATTCCCTCACTGTGAATTACACACCACCAAGAGGTTCTGGCTTCTTGACTTCTTCGTAAAAATTTCAGAATTGCCTTACAACAATTTTCAAATAACACACCCTGGCCACTCCACACAAGAGATAGGACATGCAAAGGACAGAGCCCTTACCTAGCGGCTGGCATCCTTGTTGCTGATTGCTAACCATGTATCTCGGCTCCGTCTCTGCCACAGGATCCTTCTGTATACAATGATCAAGTGTGCTGTGTATGGACAATTCACAAAGAAATGCCTCAGGGGGGTACAGTGGGCTGGCCCCTGGTGAGGGCTTTGGGTACTACATGCTGATGGTTTTCTGAGTTGAGGCTGCAGGTAAGGGACGGAGAGGGGGCGGGGTGGGGAATCATTTGGTCTTTAGAGAGACTGCAGGAAGTGACGACAGAGAGTGGAGCTTCGAAGGGAGTGTAGGGATAAATAAGAAATAATCTGGACCGGATTCTGATGACGTCAGAGGTGGGTGGGCTCTGGTGGGAGCTGGTGGGACTGTGGGCAGCATCCCTGAGCAGAGAGGAATCCTATCTGTTGGGACATGCTGTGCTCAGGACTGCAGGAAGATCTCTGAGGCAGGGGAGGAGAGTGATCAGGAAACAGAGAGTGGCCCAGATGGTGTCAGCAAGCCCAGGATGCAGACCCCAGGCAGGGCCTGGACCACTTTTCACAGAAGGCTCCATTCAAAACGGGTAATTTTTCTTTTCAAATTGAAAGAATCTGTTGCATATTAAAAAGATGTCCTAGGGTAGAGCTCGTTTGGCCAAATTTATTTCATGGGAGGTCAAAGGAAAGACATGAAATGCCTTGCACATCCTATTAGATAAAAAGCCTCATGGTAATGAGCAAGGAAATGACAGCAGAATATCTTAATCTGGCAGATTTTATTCCACGCATTATGTCATATTTGATTTAAAGAGTCAAAAGGTGGAGGGCTAAAAATCAAAATCAACATCTGCACCTCAAATAGAATAAATGGAGTAAGTGCGACACTGGAGAGGTGGTTTTTCTTTTTTCTTTTTTTGTTTTGAGACAGTCTCCCTCTGTTGCCCAGGCTGGAGCTCACTGCAACCTCCGCCTCCCGGGTTCAAGCAATTCTCCTGCCTCAGCCTCTTGAGTAGCTGGGATTACAGGCATGTGCCACCACATTGGGCTAATTTTTGTATTTTTGGTAGAGATGGGGTTTCACCACATTGTTGGCCAGGCTGGTCTCGAACTCCTGACCTCAGGTGATCCGCCTGACTCTGGCTCCCAAAGTGCTTGGATTACAGGCGTGAACCACCACACCTGCCTGGAGAGGTGATTTTTCTACATCACTGACTTCCAGAAACCCTTTTCCCTGCAGCTCCAGCAGCTCCGGGCCTGTGTGGCTGACTCTCCTCCCACCTCTCTGGCCCCCTCGCCACATCTCTCAGGGCCTCTTGCTGAAGCTCACCCTGAACTCGGGTCGCTGATGTGCTGCCCTCTCTCGGCACCCTCCCAGCTGGAGTTCTCATCTGCCCCTGTGGTTTCAGTTGTCATATCTGTGCAGACACCACCACCGGCCCCAACTTCTCTGGCACTCTGGCCTGCTGGCACAGAGCAGCAGCCCACTCTATCTGGGGGTCAGAGTGTCACTTCCAAAGTCCTGTCTCCTCCCAGCCAAGCCAGCCTGGCAGCCCCGCCAGCACCCAGAATGGGATCTTCAGAGTCAACATTGCTCCTTCACATCCTCGCCTCCGACATGGCACAATCGGTGGCCCTGTATTGCCTCTCTTGTAGAGTGTGCACGGTTGTCTCTGCCCTTCCATTCTCTCCCCACTAAGCTGCCAGCCTCATTTTTGGGCTCAATCACCTGCCCTCCACATGATTAGAAGGGAGTGCCTGTTGATCTCCTTCACTCAAAGTTCTTTTTCATTCAGCTCATGTCACACAATGTTGTCAGAGGATTAGTGCCATAATACTGCGTAAAAAGGTTACATTTCCTTTTTTGGGGACACTTGACCAGCTACAAGATTACAAACTGGCCTGATGTACACTGAACCTTTATCCTTTACTGCTCCTTTTGCTCAAGATACGTGGCCACATGGATGAGACCTGCAGTGCCCCCAGACACCTGGCACTTCTAGCCCTGACAATTTCCTCCTGCGCCTCCTTGTTGCCTGAATGGGGGCAAGGTCCCTCTCTACTTTCTCTGAGCAGCTAAATCCTAAGCAAGATTCGACATCTCAGGCAGTCGGCAAGAGCTTCTCCGGCTCACCCAGGCCATGGCGATTTCAGAGGAATGCTTCCAGAGCTTTCTCTGACTTTCATGTAGTCACTCCTGCTTGTTCCATGTTTTGTTAGTTTTCATTTCATGAACATTTTGTAAATAGCATAATATGGTAAATATTGTGAACATAGACATGAGGTCTTAACTCCTTACCCACACACCTATTATAATACTAAAGAAAGCATTTCTCTGGCTTATTCAAGGCCAGCAGTTGTGCTTGGCATAACACACAAAAAATCTCATTGTTGCTTCCATGAAAATGGAGATTTATTAGATAGAGGAATGTGTAAAAGTCATGGATTATCAGCACTTAAATGCATGGACAGTGTGGTGCCATTGAAGTGATTGTGAAACATCTGCATGGAAATTTTTGGAAAACAGACTTGGCTTATAAAATCCTTGAATTCAATGTACAAATTCATTTTTCTCTAGACATATCTAGATTCCCCCAGTATTCCAGAAAGAGCCCATCTCTTGAATGGGATAACATATGCAAGTGTTTTGTAAACTTAAAGCACTGCAAATAGATAAGAAATCATTGTTATTAGTAATAAAATTCCCTAATATCATGCAATAATCTAAGTGAGAAGAATAGGGTGAATAATTATATATAATGTCATTCAAATACCAAGAGCTCATCTTTGCTGGCGAGTGGACAATACTATGTTCTCTTTCTCTTTTTTTCCCTCCCAATTCTCCCCTCTAGGAAAGATAAATCTTGCCAAAAACTGTGATTTGTGTGAGAGCAGTGTATCTGTTATCATGGTCCCATGCGTATCGATGGGAGGCTGACATGCATTTCCACGGCTTATTGGCAATATTCCCTTTAGTGCTGTGTTTTGGAAAGTTAGCTGAGTATTGCTTTAAATTGATGAAATAAGTTGTTGGAGACCACTCTATTTTTTTATTCACTGTTGAAAAGTTGAAGTTAGTTGTTTGCTTAATACTCCAAGCTGATGAGGCATTTCATTATCTTACCACTAATACACTCTAGAAATGGAATCATTAGAGAACAGAAGTCATTGAAATGTAAACATGTGAATAATTTACACTTTCAACTGGTGTTAAATAAAAGGTTTTAATCTAGACAGAGATCTGACAATAAATATTCATTTCTAATTTCCAATGAGTAAACTTTATCTCTTTCTAAAAGCCTTCTCATTTGATTTTTTTCCTGGAAGATAATGGCAAATTTGACACGGACACATTTGGGAATAAAATTTCCCTCTGGTCAACACAACCATGAAGAGTTATTATGAAAATCAAAATTTAAAATAATTGCAAACATTGTAATTAGTAGCCATTTCAGGATTCTTATGTACTATTACCCACATGGCCTACCTTCCTGGTACAGTTTTCCTAGGGGATGTGGATGAGAAGCAGAGGAAAGGAATTGCCTTTCGACTTGGACACTTTGTTGGATGCTTGCCAGGCCGGATAAGGGCCCACCCCAGAGACAGAAGTTGGCTTGTATTTTACCAGCGAGTGTCCGTGTGGGCCTTGACATAGAGGAAGAGAGTGTGACTTAAGAAAAAGAAACGTTCGAGAGATAGCAATTCACTGCAAGCCAGGGGCACTGCTTACACTTCCAAGGCTGCGGGGGGCTGCAGCCATCCCCAGTGGGAGGCCCTTAGCCACCACAGGTGACACCGTGTGCTGTTCCATCTTGTTTATCCTCCTGCAGGCATTGTAGAACAAGGCCTGCTGTTCTGTTTCTCCTTTTGAAAAGGGCTTTCTTGAGGTGTTACTTACATACCATAAAATTGACCCTTTCCAAATGTACGGCTCAATTATTTATGAATATGTTTATGGAGTTGTGCAGCTATCGCCACAATCTAATTTTAAAGTGTTTCCATCACCTCCAAAAGAAACCTCGGACCATCTGCAGACAGCCCTGCCTCTCCCCCATTTCTGTTTACTTTTATATCTACCAGCGGGCATAATGCCTGGGTAGTTGTTTGCACTCAAGGTATAATTGTGGGATGAATGCATTTGAATATGTGATGTTCCATGATGGCTTTCAGAAGCTTCTGGAATGCCAGGTCTGCATTGAACCATGTGAGCTCATCTCATCTAAACGTTTCATTTTATATGCACCAAGTGGTTCATGAGGGTTAAAGGGTCTCGGATTCAAGGTTAGGTAATCATGGTTTCTCAACCCGAGAGGAGGCACAGGTTGCAACAGAGATATTGTGAGTTGGTCGTAGATTCAAGATGAACCCTGAAGGCCAAACCCTAAAAGTGATTTATTGACCACTGTTATTTTATTTTTTTATTTTTTATTTTTATTTTTCGAGACGGAGTCTCACTCTGTCACCCAGCTTGGAGTGCAGTGGCGCGATCTCGGCTCACTGCAAGCTCCGCCTCCAGGATTCACGCCAGTCTCCTGCCTCAGCCTCGCGAGTAGCTGGGACTACAGGCGCCCGCCACCACGCCCGGCTGATTTTTTGTATTTTTTAGTAGAGACGGGGTTTCACCGTGTTAGCCAGGACGGTCTCGATCTCCTGACCTTGTGATCCACCCAAAGTGCTGGGATTACAGGCGTGAGCCACCGTGCCCGGCCAACCACTGTTATTTTAGGTGTTGTCCATATGGTTCAAGGACTACGTGGGTTCCTTCCCACAGAGACGGAGCTGCGTCTTGGATAATCTGAGCTATTCCTGGCTGACGTTGTACTCACCGCTGACTTTACACACAAAGTTGGGATCTGTTCTTGCCGTTTCATGTCCTCTCCTGTTCTATGCTCTTTATTCTTGGTAGCACTTTCATGTTGTCTCTTTCTTCCATTCCAAAATCAGCTTCCTCTCCACCTGGGGACAGCTAATCCTCAGGCCATGTGCACATCCAAGATTTGACAAGCCTCCGGGAGCATTCCCAGGGTAGGCTGATGCTTACACCAGTTAGAAGGCAGCCACATGTAGCTTCTTTGGATCTTTTCTGTTTCAGCAGATGATGGTTGCTCACGTGGTCCAAAGAGCATTTTCATTATTTGATTCACATAATTTTTATAATCAAAACTATGCAGACTGAGTTTTCCAAAGAATCCTTTTTCTAATATGCAAACTTTTATTCATATTTCAATACTAGATTATAAATAGATACAATTTCTCAGAACATCTCCAAAGGGGCCATTTACAAGATCTCACTCAAAGAGCAATGTACTATTAGAAAGAATTATGCCATTTTCAAAGATATTTCAGATCAGTGGGTTAAATCCTCACATAATTCTCTTGATTAAATTCTGCTGA
This sequence comes from Pan paniscus, assembly GCF_029289425.2. NCBI lineage: Eukaryota > Metazoa > Chordata > Mammalia > Primates > Hominidae > Pan > Pan paniscus. The sequence continues at coordinate 141,159,263 of NC_073257.2, read as the reverse complement.
TTAAATCAGTTGTGATTTACCTGAAGGTTATGAACATAAACCATAAAAAGAGAATTTTGATTTAAAAATTGATTATAAAATCATATTCTCTAAATTCCCCATTGATATTTCATTTCAACAAATAAATATATTTGATCTTCATCTTTGTGCTAAAAATCTATTTTATCTTTTCTTGAGTCAATGAAATATATAATAAAAGTGTGTTGGTCTTAAATTCATATATAAAAATCAGTGATAATCTTACATATTAGCCATAATCAGCACACTTAGAATGAAAGAAATTCCCATTTACAAAAACAATATAGGATATAAAGTACCTAGGAAAAATTTGAGGAAGAACGATATAGAACCAACTGAAGAGAGCTACAAAATTTTGCCAAGAAAAATAAAAATAAGATTTAAGTAAATAGACATACTATGTTCTGGATGGATAGACTTAATATGGTGATTGCTATACGTAAGTTTTCTGTATTTGCTTAGGTAAATTATGGAATATTCAAAAATTTTTGGAGCACAGTCTATTTCATCAACATTTAAAAATCTATCAGACTATGGCATTGGAGTCATGTCCTCAGGGTGGCATTTGAATGTCTTCAAGATGCTTCCTGAAAAACCCAAATAAACAAAATAAGGTAGTACAGGGTTAGAAAATTACAGACAATAAAAACTAGATGCAGGGAAACCCCACTGAACCCCCAAATATGGGTGGGTGTGGCCAAAACACCCTCAGTGAAGGCAAAGATCAACAGCATGGCTGGAGGATGCTGAGAGTGCAGGGGCTCTTGTCACCCTGTGCTATGGATGCTGAAATATCCCACAAGGCAGGCACCTCATGCCTCATATGTGGGTCTAGCTGCAGCTGGCCAGGCTGATAGACATCCTCTGAGACTCAGAGTTGCTGGTGAGTACAGAGATGGTTGCATTCATGGGCACTGGGGCACCAGGGTGCTGTGACGGCCCGGCTTCAGCCCTCGGGAATCTCAGGGCAACCAGCAGACATTCAGAACACCAACACTAGTGTCTAATAATTAGGTGGTGGGGAAGGGGGACAGGAAAGAGACACAGTTACTATTAATAGTTAATGCCTGTTTTCATAACAGAGAGCCGTTCTCTACCAGGATCCTGGAAGAAATTGAGCCACATAGAAAATGATTTGATTTTCTTCCTTCTCCCCAGGATGGTACTATGTACCATTTTAGATTCTTAAGAGAGATCATTTTGTTATCTAATCGATGCCTTAGGGCCTAATTCTCTTGCAAAATCTGGATTGAGGTTGCTAGTTAATATAAGAGGAGGCTAAGGCTATCATATGAAGATATTAGTAACAAGAGAAACACTAGAAGAAAAATGTAAGCCTGCCTAAACACCAAAATAAATAACAGAATTGTGAAAAAAAAGACTCCATAGTGAAAGGCTTTATGTATGCATGTGTCATCATAACATACACATATACCCACCTGCATACTTATAAACATAAGTGTCTATAATATTATATCAAACAGTTGAAGGAACTGACATGAAACATATTATCCTGTCAGTAATTATAGAAGGGTTTAACGCACTGATTTAAAGAAAGGGTGTCTGACTGGCTAACAAAGGAAGCATCGCTGAAAGCTGTATCCAAAAGATAGGTCTAATGCAAATAAACTGAAAAAGATAAATTATAAAAGGCTGGGTAAATATATAAATACTAATAGAAAGAAAGCAGATGTTGCAATTCATATAATAGACTAGGTAGGACTCAGGCCAATAAGCATTAAATTAGAGAAAAATGATATCTTATAATGCTAAAGGCCACAATTCACAATGAAAATTTAAAAATTATTAGTATCAATGCATTAGATTACACAGAAGCAACTCTGATATAACAGAAACCACAGAGAGGAAAGAAGAAATAAACCAAGACACGCCAGCATAGGAGAAATAGGCACATATAGAAGGCCAATTTACCCTCTCAGTCCTAGGCAGATTGAGACAGCAAACAATTAGTATGAATAGTTCTAGCCTACCATATTCATTATGCAGAAGATCTAAACAATGTAGTGAATAAGGAAGGTTTTATAGATATATTTCAAATTCTGTACTCCTACAACAGACTCCATACCTTCTTTTCAAGTATATAGTCACAAAAAAAGACCACATATTAGCATGTAAAGAAAGCCTTGGTAAATTCCAAAAAGTATAAGTAATACAAGCCACCCTCACTAAGTGCAATAAAACTAGAAATTAATAAGAAAATAAAAAACAACTAAGCACTTCCACCTGGAAAAATAAAACCATCTGTTAAACAACTTGGGTCAAGGAAGAAATAAACAAAATTGCAGAATTTCGAAAATTATAAGGAAAACTCAGTATATCAGAAGCGATGACATACAGCTAAACTAAAACTCAGAGGAAAAAAATTATACTGTTATGAACATATATCACCAGAAAAGAAAATAACTGAAATATATGTAGAACTCAGAAAGCTAGAAAACAACACATGGAGTCAAAAGGAATGAATAACAATGTATGCTGTTCTGTAGATGTGGGGAGAAGACACACCTCTCTCCACATGCCTGGGTGCAGTTGAAAGAGCACGAGCCGTATCTGTGCACTGAGGGTGTGTGTAGAATTCGTGGGAGGTGGGGTATGTATATTTGGTGACTTTTTCCATTTCTTTTGTAGATATTGGCATATTCTGGTTTTCTACATTTTCTCTAGTCCACTGTGGAACATTCAGACTTTTGTTTTAAAAAAAGTGTTCATTTAATCAAAAGCTTAAAATTTCAAATTTATTGGTCCAAAGTTATACACCATATTATCTTAAGAATTGGCACCGTGAAGGCAGTTGTGTGGTTTCGTGATTTCTAAGGTTCTTTGTCTCCTTTGTTTTTACTTGGGCGGACGTTAACAATTCTTGGCTACTTTACTGGGCTTTTCTAAGAACACTTTTGTCTTTGTTGTTTGAATCTACTTTTACTGTTGATGTGTTTTATACTTTCTTAATTACTTCTTAACTTTCCCCTTCTTTTTGTATTGTGAAAATCACTTGCAAAAAGTGAAAAAAGCCCATATAAATGTACCTACACTGTCACAAGCTACAAGCCAGAATCTTACCAGCACCTAGAGTTCCCAAAAAAACAAACAACAAAACCCCCCAGAATTTCCTATACATTCCTTCAAAACTCAGCCCCCTCTTCCCTCCAGGGGTAACCACTTTTCTGACTTTCATGATAATTTCCTTGCCTATGTCCATGTCCCTGGACAGGATAGTTAGGTTTTTCCTTATGCTGATGCTTTGAATTTTTGGGTAACTGTCACTGTTCATTTCTGTTACCGTGTAGTCCTCTACTGTGAAAATTACAAGTTATTTGGCTGTCCTGTTGATGACATTTGGCCTTTGAAAAATAGTGCAATTTTTGGCTGTCGAAAATAGTACAACTGTGTACATTCTTGCCCATTATCCTGGTGTTCAGGTGCACAGGTTTCTCCAGGGTGTATACCTCGGAGCAGGACTGCTGGATCATGGGGCATGGTTTATATTTAAATGAACTAAATAATGCCACCTTGGTTTCCAATTATATCTCTGACATGAGTGAGCCCTGGATCCTGATTTCCATCCCTCTTGCTTTGTAGGGTCACCCAAACTGTCAAACCTCTTAGGATAAAAGTAATTTTGGTGTTCTGGGGGCTCAGCTTACCTCCCTGAGTTCTCTGTTTCATTAGATTTTGCACTGATATTTCCTTGAAGTATTGATAACTTTTTACGCATTTAAGGAGTATTAAAGTTAGCCGTTGTCTTTAGTGGAAGTGTTGGTCCAAATAATCTGGTATGTAATATGAGAAATGTGAGCCTCTGTTTTTGTCCTTATTAATTACTTCTTTATATTTGCTTGAGATTTTTGAGTAATTTTTCTAACTTCTTGAATTGAATGCTTAATTTGCTTTTTGTCTTTCTTATTTCTGAAAATACATTCAAAGCTCTAAATGTGCCACTGAGAACGGCTTTGCTTGTGACCGTGGGTTTTAGTACGGAGTACTCTCATTATTTGAGATTTTTCATTTCGGTTTTTATCTTTGCTTGCATTCGTTAGTTATTTGGAGGTTTTGTCCCGTGCTTTTGAGTATGGTGACATTTTGGGGCCATTGTTTGAGTATTCATTTCTAGTTTTATTGCCTTAGGTTCAGAAAATGTGGTCTCTGTGATTTCTACTTTTGTGGAATCTATTGAGTTTTCTTTATTCACTAAAGCACGGGCATATTTTCAAATAAATATTCCACAAGAGCTTGAAAAACACATAGATTTTCCATTTGTTGTGGAAGAAGCTCTCTTTATATCTCTGTCCAATCAAGCTTTTAGATTGATATTCTAATCTTCTCTTTATTAATTTTTCACTTTATAATTTTTTGTGGCATCTTAAATTCTCACCCTATGGCTGTGAACATGTATGTTTTTTCTGCTTTCCTGTTTTTGTTTTATATTATTCAGTTTTACATATTATAGAGATATTTTATTTAGTATACAATATTAGATATATATTCTGTTTTATATACTTTGTTTTATATATTTTGCTGTTATGTTGCTCAATGTGTGAGAGATATTTAACCAAGAAGGATTATACTTTTATATAAAATATAATTCCTTGTCTTAAATTTCCTTTCTGTCTTGATTTTTGGTCTGATGCTAAGTTTCAGCTTCACTGAATAGACAAGACACTCTTTAATGATTTCCATTCCTCCATCTTCTATAGGTTGTTAATCTAATATAAAATTTTAGTTCCATATTATTATCTGCATTACCCTCTCACCTTTTAAAAATACCTACCATACCTATATTATAAATATAATTCTAATTGTAAAAAATAGTATTTTTAAAATTATTTCTTAGATTCTCCATCTTTTAAAAAATTAGATTCATTTTTCAAAATTTGCCAGTATAAACCTTCAAGTTACTCCTCCTCCTCTTCTTCTTTTCTCCTCCTCCTCCTCCTATTTCTTCTTCTTCTTCCTCTCCCTCTTGTTCTTTTTGAGACAAAGTCTTACTTTGTCACCCAGGCTGGAGTGCAGTGCTACCACCACAGCTCACTGCAGCCTTGACATCCTGGGATCAAGCGAATCCTCTCTCCTCAGCCTCCCTGGAGTAGCTGGGACTACAGGCATGCACCACCATGTCCAGCTAATTAAAAAAAAAAAAGTTTTTTGTAGAGATAGGTTTTGCTATGTTGCCTAGGCTGGTCTCCTGGGCTTCAGCAATCCTCTTGCCATGACCTCCCAAAGTGCTGGGATTCACAGGTGTGAGCCACCATGCCCGGCCTAGCCCTCTAAAATGGTTGATACATTTTCTGAGTCCCTGAATGTCTGTAAATATTCTTATTTTGACGACTGATATTTAGGCTAGGTATGAAATTCTAGGTACAAATTTTTTGTCCTTGTGCTTGACACATTGTTTCACTATCTTCAAGGGCCTATTTTTGTGGATTAGACAGCCGCTCCAATCTAATTTTGTTCCCCCTAGGTAGCTGTCTACCTACACTTAGGCTCTCTAGCTACTTTGAGGATGAATGGAGGAATGGGCTCATTTTTATTTTTATGTTTTGTAGAACTCTTGATCTCTTGATTAACCCTTTCAATAAGATAAGACAAAATGAAACAAAACTCACGACATTTTTCAGCACAGGGAGAATTACCCCATTAATTCTTTATTTTCTCCCTCCATCATCCTGTTTTCACCTGACAAGTCTATTAGATAGGTGTTAGAGCTTCTGAATCAGTCTTTGTTACCTTTCAAATTTTCTCTCACTTTTCACCTTTGTCCTTTTGGACTGAGTTTTGAGAGACTTTTTCAATTCTCCATCTTCCTATTTTGATATTTGGCTTTGTCTTTTAATTCTTATTGAATTTTTCAATCTAGAAATCATATTTTTAAATATTTATAAATTTTATTAGATGAATTAATGGGTATCCTAGCATATTTCTCTAAGCTTGTTAATTTTACTTAGAATTTTCTTGTTTCCATCATTTATCTTCCTTTACCCCTCTATAATTTGTACTGCTATTTCATGCCATTTTTCTCCAATATTTGAATATTCTTAATTCTTCATTTCATAGAAGAGATTATAAACCAAATAGTATTGATGACTGCAGTGTGTTACCTAGGCAGCGACTGCAAATTCTGATTCTAGGAGCACTGGTGGAGTCCGCTGTTATGCGGAGGACTCAGCCAGGTGAGCTTCTTTTTAGGGAACATTAGCAGCTTGTGAGTCCTCAGGATTCTCATTCTCAGGGGAGTGGCCAGGGCAGTGGTCAGTTATTGGTGGCAACTCCTAGTTTCTCTGGCCTTAGACCCCACTTTGAGGAGAAATCCCACTTAAGAGAGCCGTATTACTTACTCTCTTGATTCTGAGGGTTATGAGGCTCAGCTGGGCCATGCTTCTACTCCCTGTGCCATTGGCTGCATCTGCAGCTGCCTGGTATTTCAGCTGAGCTGGAAGGCCCAGTGGGGACGGGCTCAGGATGAGTGGGATCCTCTTTCCCTGTGGACTCTCCACATGTGGTCCCTCTAGGTGATCTCCTTAGCAGGGTAGCTGGATTTCTTCCTGTATTCCATCATGTAATGGAGTCACAGGCCACCCTGGTTGGATGAGGGAGGTGTCTGACAAGGAAGTGAACACAGCAAGCTATGGCTCCTTGAGGACCAGCCTTTAGCTTACTGGAATTTGCCATCAATCAATTTTTATGTGTTCTGTATTTTTCAGAATTTCCTTCCTGTTTCGATCTATTGACAGTACCCCTCTGGTCTTCCAGTATGGTAGTGAGTTTAAAATATATCTATTTCTTCAGTTATTTCAACAGGATTTAGAGAGAGATGAGAGAATAATAGGTCTTTAGTCAGCCATAGTAATTAGAATCCTGTCTTCTAATTTTTAAATCGAAGAACATCGATTCCATTAGTAAGTCAGAAATACAAAACAAATTTTCAGACGTGGTTGTCCTTATAACTTGCATTGTTTCATCATTGTCTCTTTTTAAAGGAAAGCAATTGAATGTTTGCACTATTATCTATTTCTTTCTATATTTTTATTCTTTCCTAAATTTTACCTACAAATTAGAGAATTTCATTTGTTTCTTGACTTTTCTCATCATCACTTTTCCACTAACTACTGTGGCTTCATCCTTTTTTTTTTTTTTTTTGAGAAAGGTTCTGGCTCTGTTGCCCAGGCTGGAGTGCAGTGACACAATTATGACTCACTGCAGCCTTGACCTCTTGAGCTCAAGGGATCCTCCCACCTCAGCCTCCCAAGTAGTGGAGGCCACAGGTGTGTGCCATCATACCTGGCTAATTTTTTAATTTTTATTTTTTGTAGAGATGGGGTCTCACTATGTTGCCCAGGGTGGTCTTGAACTCCTGGCCTTAAGTGGTTCTCCCACATTGGCCTTCCAAAGTGCCGCAGGCATGAGTCACTACACCTGGCCTCATCCTCCTATTTTATGCATGATAACAAAGCTAAGGAACACCATGAATTGAGTATCAAGGTTTTGAAAAGATAGCCTCTTTCAGTGTGTGTGTTTAGCCTTTTTCAGTGTGTGTGTGTGTGTGTGTAGTGTGTGTGTGTGTAGTGTGTGTGTGTAGTGTGTGTGTGTGTAGTGCATGTGTGTGTGTGTTTGGAGGCTTTTGAGATGGAGTTTTTCGTATATACTAAATCACAAAATTAACAGTATGATAGATTTTTATTCTTTCTGCAAAGTAATTCTTCATTTATATGTAAGGTAAATGAATTAATTCTCACAGAAAAGCAAAACAATTTTGTTTTATTTCTGTGAATCAAGTTAGCATGAAATTCTAGCTCTTTTTGTAAAGATGGTTTTACCAAACCTCAGCTTAGCAAAAAGTGAATGGAAGTATATCTTTATCAGGGAATCTTGGGAAGACACAGTCATCTCTTAGATAATGATGTCAAAGTATTGAAAGTGTCTTTAGATCGATGCTTCTGTGTCTGGGCGCTGGAGAAGATCCCAGAACCCCGTGGATGAGGGCTAGTATAAATTTATGTCACCTGCCACAGTGGGCCCTCAGAACCACGTGGCAGGCATAGTGTGTGTTTCTCTTACCAGCTAGCTTCCTGGCTCTCCCAAACCGTGATTTGAAATGTTCTCCACTGGTCTCAAATTGTCTTTTTCTTCTTGATGAATAAAATCCCCATGTATTAAGAATATTAACCTTTGATCATATTATTTGCAATCTTTCCCAGATTTATTTGTCCCTTAATTCTAAAAAACATTGAAAACCATCACATCAATCCATATTTTCTTTGTGAATTTTCTATTATTTTACCGTTTTCACATTCATTCATTGTACAAATTCACTGGGGTAAAAAGACTATTATTCTCCTCTTATGGAATTTATAGCCCAAAGATGTAAAAAAAAAAGTCTTATTTTTAAAAATTGGCTTATTTATTTCTTATTTACTCACTGGATTATTTTTATCCATCTGGAATTTATTTTGTTCCATCATGTGCCAATAACCTATGTCAGGTTTTATAAACACTATTTTCCGAACACTTTTTGCTAACTATGGCTATTTGCATACACATTTCTTTCTCATAATTTGTGACTCTCCTTTTTAGGTGAAAAAACCATTAGACAAATGAGAGGTTTTGACAGAGAGAGTTTCCTTTTATTGTTCTCCCCTGCCCCCTACAATTTCTTAGCTCTTTGTTGCTATTTATTTTTATTATAAATTTTAGAATGATTCTGTCACGTGCCATAACAATCTCCATTGGGATCGTGACTGCATTCGCATTGGTCTTTTAAATTAACTGGGAAAATATTCATCTTTACTGTATTCAGCCCTCCCATCAATGATCATGACATATTTCTATAAAATTCTTAATATCACCCAGGAAATATCTGTGGTTTCCCATTGAAAATTCTGTATGGTTCTTGCTAGGAATCATCCTTGCATTTTATGTTCTTGTTTGATCTTATGAAAGTCATTTTCTCCCATTACATCTTCTAATAAGTTAGGAATTAATTTTTCTATATTCAACTTGTGTTGGCCACTTAACCTGCATATTAATTCTAAGAGATTTTATGTGTGTGCTCACGTTATTTGCAGTGAATGATTTTGTCATTTATGATTGTTTGTTGTGAAGTATTTCACATGTTACTTCATTGGATAAATCAGAACAATGTTAAACAGTCATAGTGATAACAGACTTAGGCCTGATTTTAACAGGAATAAAGTTGATATTTTTGCATAGCTTCATGTTGTCATCTCAAACGATAATGTCTACCTTATTCACATAGTAAAGAAGTAGAAATAATGCAATTACTGTGAAACATTATATAAATATAAGGTGGTGATGTTATTTATTATTAAGATATTAAAAATGTGAGGATCAGAAGGCGTTCATTACCCTAAGAACCACCCATTTCTCATTTTCATGGATAAACTCAAGATTAGTGCTGACTCTTGAGATGGAGCTTGGTCCCTCCCTGTTAATTATCAGTAAGGGGAGTCATTTCTAGGTAGGCATGGAAAAACCGATGCGAGAACCATGCTCACTTATTAAAATATTCTCTGGTTTTATTGTCCAAATTCAAATTCACCTAAGATTCCAAGTCTAATCATCTTCAGAGATAAAAACAGAAGGAGTTACTAGAATCTTATCTGGAATTCAGTTTCTGCAGAGCAGTTCCTACGTTTGACCTAGCTCTGGGAAATTGTAGTGGAGTGGGGCTGATTCCAGCCTAGTCTCCCTACTTAATGCTGCGGGATCCTGGAAGAAGATCCTATGGGAATGCAGCTGACCTTCCCGCTTAATTTCATTAACGGAGGCTCGGTGAGCAGGATGGAAGCACCCCCTGCCCTGCTGGGGCCACCTCGCTGGAGGTGGGTGGAGGCGGCGCTGCCTCCGGGCATATCCATCCACAGGCCACTGAACGGAGAACGGCCTGCACCTTCCCCTCTGATGAGGCTTCTCAGGCACTTGTTAGATTGCTTTGCTCTTCTTAATGCAATTTTTCAGCTACTCAACATATTTGTTCTTGAGCAATTTAGACACCAGTTCGTGTTTGTAAAGAAAATATTCCCAGGAAAAGTCTCTGGAGAAGTATCTAGTGTGTGACCGTTTCATGATAAAACGGGGCAGGTGGTCATCAAGCCTTCATGCATTACTTCCCTGCCACCTTTGCAATCTCGCTGGATGCCACTGGCCATGTTGGTAAGCGGGCTACTCCTCTGCTTAAAAATGGGGACGAACTCCCCAGCTTCTTGGCCGAGCCGATAAAGCTAACAACAATAAAAAGAAACAATGCATAATGTTCGTTATACTGCTGTGTGGGGAGTTTGCTTAAGACTTGGGCCCTAAATGGTTTTTAATCCCAGGATGCACTGATTGCGATGATGGGAGAGAGGCGGCCCAGCCGTCCGTGATAAAATCATTGCAAATATGAGCAGAATAAAAAATGGTGAAAGGGATCTTGTTACAGATTCTGTTTATTCCATGAGGATTTGAGGAAAGCAAATAGGCAGTGATTCTGTTTGGAACTTGTTCCTGAAATATTACCTTTTATGTAGGTAAGTCAAAAGGTTAAAGAAGTCAACAGAATTTAAATACAGCCAGTTTTAGTAGTTTTTCTATTGTTTGACTAACACAATAATAATAATAATAAAAACCCTGCAGGACCTAGCCAAGAATAAAGAATCCTTAAGATGTAAGAGCTGTAAAATCTTGCTAGGGCTTATCTGTAAAATACCATTTTGATTTTGGGTCTAGAGAAGTGCTTTGGATCTCAAATGACAATAAATCTCTACAAGTCCAATAGTGATTTCTGCCAGCTTGTGCCTGTAATGGACAATGTGGCTGCGTATTATGAAGCCGTGATTAAGGAATTGGGGGAAAGGGTGAGAGTGATTCTGGACTTTATTTTGGCACCTTGCACAGTTCAACGTTACCACAATTATTGGTTTTCTGAAATATGTCCCTATGCATTATTCTGATCAGATTACTTGCATTGCACAATTCTCTGGTGAATAACGGGACAATCGCACAAAATAAATCTCTCTCTGAAATTTAATCTTCCTGTCTGTACACTGTTAAGAAGAACATCTACTGTCCTCTGATAAGGAGTTGTATATCTTCCCTAACTGAAGTGGGTTTTGTTTTTTAATTATTCATAATGGAAATTCACAAACAGGCAAATGACCATGTCGTTGATGTTTATGTAAGGAAGAGGGTGTTGAAATACAGCTTGTGTTCTCACAAGCCCCGTGTGATGAAATTCTAATTTCTTTTGTAAAAATGCCATGGGAGACTGGGTTGGGTGGTTTGTTCACAGCTTTACTCTTTCACCCCCTAGAAGTTCCTAGCACTATTCTTTTCAAAATCTGCCTCCCTGTTGAGGTGGTGGAGCCCATGGAAGCGTCCCTTGTCACTTGGCACCTTTTCCCCTTCTCGGCTCTGCGAGGCTGCCCTTATTTAGAGGGATGAGCAGATTTCTCTTGAGCTGCAGAATTTCTCCTGGAGAGTGGGGACTGTCCTAGGCAGGAAAACGTGGACTATTTGTGCCAAAGATAGAAGAACGGCCCTGCCTTGAGTTCCTTGAACTGTGGGGCACATTCTTGCTGAAAATGAGTGATGGGGGAAGAAGCCCTGTAAACATAGGACCGAGCTCACAGCCGAAGCCCTTGGTGTGGCAGGATTTCCTAAAGACCCTCTCTGTAGCCAGAAAAAAAACACCATCAGGACACTCAACTATCAAACCAGGAGCTCAGCTCCGATGGCCCTCTGTTTATGAGGAAGCATCACATCTTGAAGTCATTTTTTCCTCTCTTTCTAGAAATCATATTGTCAGAATGCTGCCAACCCTCCTGACTTGGGTGTGTGCCTCTTGGAACAGACTCATATCCTGGGGAAGTATCCAGGAAATGTTTATTCTTTATTTCAAACTTAGCTTTTAGAAAATATAGAAGAAAGACACATTCATTATTAAAGAAAGCAAAGAGTACAAAATCTGTTATATGAAAAGGTTCCCCCCACACCCTGGCCAAACCATTTCCCAGTCGCCCCAGCTCTTCTCCCCAGAGGTTGTCGTATGGAGACCTTCCTCTGGACTCTTACAGGCATTGGCTTTGCACATACACGAGATGAATAATATTATAGCATTTTACATACTCCCTGAACCTCGCTGTTTCTTGCCTAACATATTTTAGACATTTTTTTTTGCTTTTCTGTACATAAATTCAACCTGGTGAAAATTAATCCTGCTTAGTATTCCAGCAACCAATTTATTTAACTCGTCCTCCATTAAGACACGTTGTTTCCCATTTTCCATTATTATGAACAAGAGGAAGGCAAGAACAAGGATAATGCTTAAGAGTGTAAGTCCGGTTACAAAAGGGACTCAGTTCAAATCACAGGTTACCACTCACCAGCCATCTACTTATCCTCTTGGAACCCAATTCCTCCCCTGTAAAATGGGAATAAATGAAACTTATGCCACATAGTTGTTGAGAGAATAAAAATCATGCACACAAAGTGAAAACATCAGAACTTTGCAGACAGAAAGCTTTTTCTGTATATTTTTTGGAATAAACAGGTGTGTGTGTGTGTTTGTGTGTGTGAAAAAGAGAGAATTTTTGTGCAATTAAGTGAGTGCATTTGTAAGACGAAGCCTCACATGTAGAACTGCTGGATCAAAGCCTATGTGCACTTTAACTTTTGAGGAATATTGCCAAATTACCCTCCTCAACCAAGGACCCAATTACCCTCCTCAACTGAGGACCCAATAATACTGTTTTGAAGAAGGCTTGAGTGTTCCTTTCCTCATCCGATTGCCAGAACTGGACATTCACTTGCTGGTAAGCCTTCACAAAACTAGAGTTGAAAGTGCGGCTTTTTGCTTTGATTTGCGTTTATTTACTTACGGTAGTTTCATGTCTTTGTTGTACTTCTTCTCTCAACAGCCTGTTCATATCTGTGGACATTTTCCTTTTGGGTTGATCAGGTTTAAAGGAACAAACAAGATGTGTATGAATTACTTTTACATTCACAAAATCTCCCTTTTACCTATCCTAATGTTGTGAGCATTTCATTTTATTCCTTTTCCTTTCTTTCTTTTTTTAAGAGAGAGGGTCTCATGCTGTTGCCCAGCCTGGAGTGCAGTGGTGTGATCATGGCTCACTGCAGCCTCAACCTCTTGGGCTCAAGCAATACTCCCACCTCAGCCTCCTGAGTAGCTGGGACTACAGGCACGTGTCACCAACACTCCGCTAATTTTTAAAGTTTTTTTGTAGGTATGGGGGTCTCACTATGTTGTTCAGGGTGGTCTTGAACTTCTGGCCTCAAGCGATCCTCCCATCTTGGTGGAGTTAGGATTACAGGTATGAGCCACTGTGCCTGGCCTCATTTCTTTACTGATTTCGTATATGGCACTTTTGCTTTACAGAATTTTAAACACTTTATTTAGTCAGAGTTATCAGTCATCTACTTTACTTGGCTTTTTTTTTTTTACAACAATTATAACCAGTTTAACCATTTTTGGTTTATTAGGAAAAACCTACGCTTTTTAAATAACTATCATGGTTTTATTTATGAAGTTAGGTATTTGGCCCAAATGAAATTAACTGATGAATATATTCAACTGAGTCGAAGCAGCGATCCATTCCTCCCTTTCCCCAAATTGTTATTCATTTGTTCTAACACAATTTATTTTTCATCTTTCTCTCCAGTGTTTGAAGTGGTTACATTATAAGAGGAAAATTATTATATGCATTTGATTAATTTCTGGATTTCTGTTGCATGTATTTACTTAATAATCCTTTGTCCATATCATATTGCCTTTTAAGTAAAAGCTTTTTAGATTATCATGCTGTAAAGTTGAATTTTTTTCTTTTAGTGTAAGGTTTTATGAATTTTAGCATATTTTGTATGTATCAAGTGCTTTAAATAGTGTCACCTTTTCAGATGTTTTGTTAGTGGAGATCATTCTTCTCCTAAAAACATTTCTTGGCTATCTTCCCATATAGTTGTTTTAGAATAATTTTGTTCAATTCTAAAAAAAATCTTGATTTCTAAAAATCTATTAATTTTTGGAGAACTTACCTCTGTACTCTTGGGCTGCGGCCTCCTGTTTATTAGTCTTCTTTTATGTCCCTTCATTGAGTTCAATGTTTTTCTACCATGCATGTTTCTTTAGTTTATACCTAAGAATTCTCATCTAATTTCTTGCTATTGTGAATGGGAAATCCTTTTCCAGTTTGTTTTGAACTATTTTATGTTGAAAAGAGTTATTAATTTCTGAAGAACAATTTCATAGCCCACAAACTTACTCATGTTTTATTATTTCTAATCGTTTTGGTAACTTGATTTTTCCCCAGAGACGTACCATGTTTTGTTCATCACCAGTCTGTGTAGTCATCTCTGTTATATCCTGCCTCCTACCTCCCTTTGGTTTATTTTGTTGTTCTTACACAACTTGTTGAGTTGGGGACTTAGCTTATTCTTTTTCAATTTTTCTTCTAAATGCACTCAAAAATCTATTTTTCTCCAAATATTGCTTTAGCTATGTCCTATAAGAGTTCCTGTTTTGTTTTTTACTGCTCATTTCTAAGTATTTGGCTTTTAATAATGTATAATAAATAGTAGTAGTAAGTAGTAATAAATAAGTAAATAATGATAATTTATAATTACAATTTTCTTTGCCTTTTTGTTTCTCATTTTCTGCCTTCTGTTTGATTGCTCAAGTTTTCATATTCCCTGCTCTGTTGGATTGTAAACATTCTGTTGTTTTAGTAAGTACTTAAATTTTTTTAACACAAATATCTCTATCCTCCTCTAGAAAAATACAAGAACTTAAGACTATATTAGATTTTCTTGTGTTGAGTAATTTCTTTGGTGAGTACTATTAGAAAAAAATGAGGAATAGCAGGAAGGTTTGTTCTGTTTTTATTTTATTGGTTATGCTTCCAAACATCAGCATTAAGTATCATGATAGCTTTTGATTTTTGGTGAGTGATGTGTGTGTATCTGTGTTGTCTGCATGTACACAATTTAAGGGTGAATCTAGTCAATTTCTTGTTTTTTTTAAATCAGAAAAGAACTTTGAATTTTATAAACTTTCCTTTTGACGTGTGTTTATCAAATGTTCTCCTTTGTCTATTGATATGTGAATTACATTAATAGATTTTCTTGTCTTGAATCATCTGTAAAATAGTGATTGAAATTGTATCTATTTTTTATTCATTCTTGCAAAAAATATTTCCTGCGCAGCAACCATGTGCTATTCCAGGCATCAGGAATGTGCAGAGGAAAACGTCGGCCCTCGCCAAGCTGACATTTGTATGTGTGAGTGACAGACAGCAAATCACGAATAAACAATATACTGGACAAGCTGCAGAGGTAAATAGCACTATGAAGGAAACCAAAAGGGGGATATGAGAGACCTCATGGTATCGCTGGGAGCATTATGAGATGGTGTGCTGCACCCAGAGTTTCATGCTTGTGGGCTTCTTGCTTTGATATCTTGTTCACCTCTGCTGTTCCTTTTGCTGGCATTCTTTTACTCTCAACTTTTCTGGGTAACTTTTTAAAGATGTTTCTTACATACAGCATATGGTTGAATTTTGATTTAATATAAATGCTTTTAATGGTCAACTTATCCAATTTATATTTATTATGTATCTATTATTATCTGTAAAATGATGATTGAAATTGTATGCATCTGTATTCACTCAGGTCTTTTTAGAAATTGTCATGCATGATTTTTTGTTATTGTTTCTATAACATTTTAAATGTTTTGTTTTTTATCTTTGGCTCATACACTCTGTGTGTGTGTCTATATGTATATGACAGAGAGAGAGAAAGGGAGAAAGAAAGTGAGAAAGAGAGTGAGAGGAAGGGGTTGAGGGAGAGAACCCCTGTCTAGCATTTGGAAGGGCTAAAGTTCCTTTTACTTCTAGTGCTCACTTTTATAACTTTAAAGAAATGCTTACATTTCTATTTCTTGATTGATCAACTCCAAATAGTATTGATTTACCCCAATCTATGAAAGGTGGGAAAATGGATGGCCTTATACTTCTTGTTCTCTCTCCTTGTCTTTGGATTTGCATAGCTATAATTTTAATATTGTTGCTTTTTAAAAAAGCAATATTTACTTGCTGCCTTTACCCCAAAATTCTTGCAATTGCTTTATTTCAATTCCGTATTTAAACACCTTCAGTGCTCACCCCAGTCAGTGAGTTTATTCCCATTCCTACTTATCTCCTTTCCCTGAATTCCAGTTAGCTTTTATTTATTATTTATTTATTTTTGCATGAAGGGCTCATGTTTGCTATACTGAGGGTGTTTTCTGTTCACTATAGACGTAAAGAAACTGGCTGCCTATAAAACCCTTCAGTTACGCTTCTTCCCCTCAAACTTTTGGCCACTGTGTTTCTCAACCTGTGAATGTTTGAATCCCCTGCTTAGGAATCAGCAGAGAGATCTGTTTCAAGTGCAGATTCCTGGAGCCATTGGATCCTCGTGACTCGGAGGCTCTCCGCGTGGGCTTGGGGAGCACTATTCTTTCAGAGGAGCTTCCTGGGCTGCCCCTGTGCAACTGAGGTGCAAGAATCTGTGAGGCCAGAGTTGCTCTGTGGCTCCCGGCTCCGAGAGGCGTGTCTCACGTCCCCAGCCCATGAGGATTTTCCCTTTGTTAGCTGATTTCCTCTTTCTGCTTTGTTGTTCTTACAGGTTTAAATTTTTTTTTTTTTTTGAAATATAATCACTTCCTCTGTATATGTCTTGAGGTCTGCAGGCTTGGATCTGGCTTTGGGGATCAGGCCTCGCTTTGGTTTAGGGAAGCATTCCTTCCACTAGGCCGTCGAGTAACTTTACCATCCATGTTCTCTTCTCCTCCTGGTCCTCCTCACCACCGGTGCTCTCTTTCTCCTTGCTCTGAATTATTTTCTTTGGAGCGGTTGGCAGTATCTGAACTTTGTTCATTTTCTTGCCTCTTGCCTGTCTTGTACCCACTAAACTGTAAGCTTCCTGTGGGCTGGTGGCTTCTTACTGCTAATGTCCAGGGTCCTAGAATGGTGTCTGTACAGTCGAAGTCGATTATTCAAAGGATGTTAGAATGAACATATGCATGAGTAAATGAGTGAATTTGCCACATTTGTGTTGGAACTCCTGTGTCTTTCTTGCATATCCATCACCTCCTTATAACCCTTTTTCTCATGGAATTTCCCACAGGCTTGTCCTCTGTCCTCCTGCATTCTTGGCACCTTTGGCTCGAATTCTTGTGGCTTTAATTGTGGTTTTCGCTTCCATAATAGTTTTATGTTCAATTTTATCCTCTATGGTTATTCTGTATTTTTATCTTTATTCTATAATGTTCTCTCTTTTTATTTCTTATAGTTTTGTTTTAAGCTATTTCTTCCGTATTCCATTTTCTTTCACATTTACAGAGAATTGAAAGAAGGTTTTGCTGGGATAATTTTTTTTCTGCTTTTTGTTGCAATTCTTTGAAGGCACACCCTTCGTGGGACTTTTCCCTGAAAGGTCCCATTCATCTCTTCGGTCGCATCTTTGCAGGCCTTCATGGGAAGAATATTGTTCACCTTTGGCTGGGGACAGTTCTACCAGGCCCTGCTATTTACTCAAGAACAATGCAAGACAGGCCAAGGAGCGTGTGTCCACAGAACCATCGCCCGGTTTCACATCCATTCCGCATCACCCCTGATATGGTTTGGCTGTCTTCCCACCCAAATCTCATCTTGAATTGTAGCTCCCATAATCCCCGTGTGTCATCAGAGGGACCCCGGTGAAGTCATTGATTCACGGGGGTGGGTTTTTCGTGTGCTGTTCTCATGATAGTGAATAAATCTCATGAGATCTGATGGTTTTATAAAGGGCAGTTCCCCTGCACACACTCTCTTGCCTGCCACCATGTAAGATGTGCTCTTGCTCCTCCTTCACCTTTGTCCATGATTGTGAGGCCTCCCCAGCCGTGTGGAGCTGTGAGTCCATTAAACCTCTTTTCTTTATAAATTACTCAGTGTTGGGCATGTCTTTATTAGCAGCATGAGAACAGACTAATACACCCTCTGCCAGGAGCAGGTTTCTTACCTTTCCTGTTCCTCACTTTGGCACAGCTTGGTGAGTCTCACAGGGAAGCTCACACCTCTTTTGCATTGTTGATTTTTGTTTAACATCTCTGGTGGTTAGCAGTGAAGTCAATCGTTGTTTCCCTTCTCTCTTACATTTATTTCAATTCCAGATTCTGCCTTCAGGTGGGTCTTGGAAAGCTGACCGTGTTTCCCTGGAGCCCCCATTTCCAGCTCTGCCTTCCTTCATTCTGCTTCTTCCCAGGTTATTCAAGACCTTCTCATTTTTTCCTGACATCTGTCCCCTGTTCCAGCTCTTCAGAGATGCTCTGGCCCAGGTGTCCACCACAGATGTGGTCATGCCTGTTACCCATCATCTATGATTTGAGATTGTGATCATTTCCTACCTTCACTGAAACTGGAGTTGATATTCCAGCTTTTTTGCTTACTTCTGATTGGTTTCAGAACAGGAAGCCTGACATCCTTTTTGCTGAGGCCACTTTGAAAACAGTGGAGAGTCCAGTGGGCTGCGTTCAGTTAGACCCGGGATGCGGCTCGGCCTCGTTCAAGTGCACCGCACTGTAGATCCACGTGTCCCTGAGCGGTTCTTACATGACTTCGCTAAAATTGGAAAGAAGTTACAGCCAGCACGAGCATAGTGTTTGTAATGATTTGTTTTGAGTAACTTGCTGGTACTTCAGGATTCCGCAAATGCTGATAATTTGTGAATAACTGCTGGAGGCAGAGAAAACCAACATTTAATGGATACCTACTAGGTGATGATTGCTTTACATCTGTTATCATTCAGTTTAATCTTCACGACAGCCCTACTAGCTGGGTATCATCATCTCCATTTGGTGCATCAGGAAACTTGCTGGAGGCTGCCTTCCCAGTGGGAATGTGCTTCTGAGGCAAGTGCCAGTTCTACTGTACCCAGAGGTCCTCTGTGCAGAGATGTCTCCATTTCCATTCCTTGCCTTTCTTGGCAACATTTGGCCTTGGCAGGGCCTAGGTGAACAAAAAGTTTTCCATTGTGTTCATCTTTATGTATGTCTTGACACAGAGGTTGCCCAGGGACCTTACCTGTGGGTTAAGGCTGTGGGACGGAAAGGATTGGAGCTGCAGTTAAAATCAGGTGCTCAGACCTCACCTGCCTGTTGTACCATAGGGAAAACTGCTGGCTATGTGAACAGGAGGGTAGAGAGGAGGCACCTTATGCATTTAGATCCCCTGGGACCCTTTTATGTCTCGCCACAGGCTGCATCAGTAGCTCTTTGGGACCTTGGACAACTATCACCTTGCCTGGCTGTATAACCTTCACTGTGCACAGAGGGTGCTGGCGTCCTGGGTGCCCTCACTGCTACCGTGCACAGAGGGTGCTGGCGTCCTGGGTGCCCTCACTGCTACCATGCACAGAGGGTGCTGGCGTCCTGAGTGCCCTCATTGCTACCGTGCACAGAGGGTGCTTGCGTCCTGGGTGCCCTCACTGCTGGCTGAATTGTTAATGAATCCATGACAGAGTCAGCAGAGACTGAATTCACAACACACACCTTTGAAGACTCATGTGTGCTGTGAGGACTCTGCCACCTTTAAGTCTACAGTGAGGGACTCATTACTTTTGCTTAAGACTTGGTTACAGGTGGCCACCATAGTTGTGGTCCTACGTCTTTCTATGAAAAACAGTGAAGTAATAACTACAACCTGCTTTCAATTTGTTTCTTATATGTGGGATGTTTCCCCCGAGAATAGCTTTTTTACTTGAGGAAGAGTTCAAGGGGGTGGAAGGAGATGGGTAAATTGTAGGCAGTCATCTCCCCCACCCCTAGAAGCCCCGTCCTAATCCCTGGAACCTGCGAATATGTTACATTACATTATTCACATTACATTACATGGTGAAGGGGAATTAAGGCTGCAGATGGAATTAAGTTTGCGAATTCCCTGACTCTATAATAGGGAAACGAGCCTGGACTATCCAGGTGGGCCCAATGTAATCACAGGATACTTGAAAGGGAAGAGGGAGGCGAAGAGGCCTCAGAGACATGCCACGTGGGAGGGACTCAGCTCAGCACTCTGGCTTTAAAGATGGAGGAAGAGACTAGGAGTCAAGTCACACAGGAGGTAAAGGCAGGGACGTGGATTCTCTCCTGTAGCCTCCTGGAGCAACGCAGCCCTGCCAACGCCTGGATGTTAGCCTGGTGAGAGCCATGCCGGATTTCCAGTCTGTAGAACCATACGGTAATAAGCTCGTGTTGTTTTTGGCCAGTTAGTTTGTGTAACTTAGTACAGCAGCAATAGGAAACCGATATGTAAGTGAACGTGCAGTTTGAAGGAGCTGGGGTTGGCGTTGAGTTTGTCCACTCTCACTTCCCACGTGGGACAAGTACCGGTTGAGGCCTTCCCTGGGCTGGCCTGGACTGTGAGTGAATTATCTGGGCTTTCCTCTGAGTTTAGGAAGGCTTCTCAATTACTGTTGCTTGTTATCCCCCCAGTCGGGAGGGGAAGAAACCAGCATGGAAGAGCATCAGTTGCCTTGGTAGGGAAACTACCAACCGTGTTGAGAAAATGAAAGAAAAGCAGTTCAGCTCATTTGTGACTATTTAGTCTCCGATAAAATCGCAGAGAACTGTTTGGGTGGTTTTCAGCAGCAATTGGATAAGGATTCCAAAATAGCCTCCTTTGGTCCTTCATTTGAGATTCTACAGGCATTTAAAAGTCTTCTCTGAATGTGGAATACAGTCACATTCTTCACACAGCTGCAGAAGTGTATTAGCATTTTTATTTTGCCTTCAAAGTTCCTTCTTGACCAGCTAATAATGATAGCGGTTCAGCTGAAGGAAAGTACACATGCACACACGCACACACAAGCATACACACCCCTCCATGCACAGCACACATTCCTCCATGCACATACCCCTTCATGCACACACCCCATGCACACACCCCATGCACACACCCCCCCGTGCACACACCCCTCCGTGCACACACCCCTCCGTGCACACACCCCTATGCACACACCCCTCCATGCACACACCCCTCCATGCACACACCCCTCCATGCACACACCCCTCCATGCACACACCCCCCCAGCACACCCCCCCATGCACACCCCCCATGCACACCCCCCATGCACACCCCCCATGCACACCCCCCATGCACATCCCCCCATGCACACCCCCCCATGCACACACCCCCCCATGCACACACCCCCCATGCACACACACCCCCATGCACACTCCCCCATGCACACACCTCCATGCACACACCCCTCCTTGCACACACCCCATGCACACACCCCTTCATGCACACAGTCCCCATGCACACACCCCACCCACTCCCACACACATGCAAGCACACATGCATGCCACATATATACATGCACATATACATGAGCACATCCACACAGGCACGTGGGTGAATGTTCATACTTGTAGGATTACCTGTGCTTTGTAATTTAGTCAGAATAGCCTGCTACAAATATTTTTAAATTTCAAACTTTTTTTGTTCTTACTGTGTGCCAAAGTGCTGATCAAGTGACACTTAAATGTGTCATTTCGGTTAATCCCTAAACTTTTATAAAATAGATAACATTATTATGCCCTCTTTGCAGGTGAGAAACTAGCCTCTGGAGTCTAAGTAAGGTTGGTGTAGGGGAATCAAGGCTGTGGATTAAATTAAGGTTGCAAATTCCCTGATTCTGAAATAGGGAAATGAGCTTGGGCTATCCAGGTGAGGGTGATGTAATCACAGGGTCCTTAAAAGGGGAAGAGGGAGGCAAAGAGAAATCAGAGATGCCACGTGGGAGGGACTCAGCCCAGCACTCTGGCTTTAAAGATGGATGAAGAGAACAGAAGCCAAGGCACGCAGGAGGAAAAGGCAAGGAAGTGCCTGGAAATGCCTGGTCTGTGTGACTCCATTGTGAGCTCCTACTGGTTTTGTGCTCATAATGGCCAGATAGTTGGGTTTGCCCCCTGGCTCTGCCACTTTTTAATAAACGCATGACTGAAGGCGAGTTGCTTAGTCTTTGTGTTCTAGTTTTTTTGTAGAAAATGGATACGATAATAGTACCGACCGCAGAGTGTTGTTTGTGGATTAAATGAGAATGCAAATCAAGCTCATGGAACAATGTCTAGCATCTGGGACATCTTCATAAAATGTTAGCGGTTGTTTTCACTGTAGGGCTGACTTTGTAAACTGTCATGTCACCTGGTGTGCCAATGAGCCATTCGTGAAAGTTGGACAAAGCTTGTTTATGTCAGTCCAAGTTTCAAATAAAACAAAATGAAAGTCAGTAGATAAATGGACATTATAATAGCTTGCTTTTTTTATTCCTTAACCTGGTCCCCACAAAAACCTTATAAAGTCAGTATGACAGTAATTACTATATTTTTGTTAAAGTTGTGAAAACTGAGGCTCAAAGAGCTAGCAGGACTTGACCAAGTTTAGACAACTACCAGGTAGGAGAGTCAGATTCTCTGCTACCAGATTAAATGATGACTCTGCATCAACACTGTCCATCCATTCCTCTTTTTATCCATCCACTCACCCATCTGTCTAGCCATCCACTCATCCATTCATCCATCCATCCACCTATCCATCCATCCGTCTATCCATCCATTCATCCATCCACCCATGAACCCATCTGTCTGCCCATCCACTCATCCATCCATCCACCCACCCACCCACCCACCCACTATCATTTATCACTCAGAATGTGCAAAGCAATACAGGGGCCACATACTTCAGAAGTGAGCATGGAGATGCACGTATTTATTAGATCTTGACTCAGTGGACTCTTTCTTATATGAGTATAATGACTTGAGTAGGTTTTCTTCTCCTGGGTCATCTTTAATTTGTGCTCAGTCATTTCTGGGTGTTTTTCTTGAACTTAGTCAGGAAGCATGTCTGTTTTAATGTAATACTATGAGGCCTTAATGCTTTCTGTTGGTGGTGTGAAAATTGATGCAGAGAATTTAAAAGTTTTATTAGTCATTGAATATTGTCATGAATTTAGAGAGAAAAGTGTAATGAGCCCATCTGACTGGTGTTTTGGCGATTGTCACTTGTGGGTGGCTAGACAGTCATTTTTCGAAGGCCATGTGGGGGTCTCAGGCCTGCTCTCTGACTGAGCAGGTGCAGAGTGCCTGCTCCGGGCTGCAGCCTGCACAGAGAAACCTCAGATGTGTGCAGGAACAGGGGAGGAAAGCATGCCAAAGCTGCGAGTTGTCAGTTAAGGGGAGAGACGCCACTGACTATTGACAACTCCTGTTTCATATAGATGCTTCTCGGCCTTTGCTTGAAAATGTTTTCTCTCTATTTGGGTTTCAAGAACTTTCTGCATGAAATCTCCAAACTGAGATTGTATGCATTATTATAGCCGGCTTTGCAAATTAGCATATCTTGCAGACATATTAGCTCATTAGGACAACCTACATCCATCCCTAGAAGGCGAGCGTCAGCTACCATCAATATTCCACTCGCAGGCGAGAGAAGGTGGTGACGGGAAAGCTGGAGGAGGGCTTGTACCTGTGTTGGCTGACTGAGACTCTTTCCCCTCTTTAGAGGACCTGGCTATGAATGCATCTGAAGGACTTACTGAAAATATTTTGAGCTTTATGAAAATGCACTTGAAAGACTTGATAAAAGTTTCCCCCACCCAGAGGGGAGTGGGGAATGCACAGAGAATACCCTCTCATTGCCGTGGACTTGGCCACCCCACTCCATTCAGAACAGAGCCTGTAGATTATTCCTGTAAGTTACTCACATCATTCTGGTTAAGAATTAATTCTCAGAGTCCAGCATTACCATGGCCAGATGCTTAAATATTTCTGAGAATGTAAAAGCATGAATTGGATAACAGAAGTACATTTTGAAGGAATGGTTCTCAAGGTTGGGTCCCCAGACCACAGCAGCATCAGCCACACCTGGACATTTATGAGAGAGATGCACATTCCAAATCTCACGCCAGGCCTAATAAATCAGAGATTCTAATGGGGTTTGGGGCCAGCCCAAAATATGTTTTTATAAGCTGTCTGGGGGATGCTACCTGTACCCTTGAATTTGAGAACCAGTGACTCAGGGGAAACAACAGAAAACTGAATAGCCCTTCATTCATAGCTGATCATAAAGAAGTCTGTTCTTTTATTGAGGAAATTGTTTTTAAGTCAATTAATTGGATTTATCATGGCTTACATTTTATCCTTTAAAATTTAAATTTTTAAAATATAGTCGAACTGTTTTATATTCATTATGATCATTTTACAGATACCTTCTATTTGTATTGCCTTATATTTGACATTTCATTATGGTGGTAGTAATAACTTTATTCAAAAACTATTTTGAAAAGCAAATTATTAGATTGTAATAGTATAGCTGGTACTATTTATGTCTTACTCTTTTTAATATTTTCTGTAGTGAATGTATATTACCTTTGTCATCAGGAAACAATATGTATTCTAAATATAAGCAAATCAATAGGATTTAGAGTGTGCTGCTAGGTGGATAAAGGTGATAGAATGCTGATGGGAGGTGGATGCTTCTAGTGTTTTTTCCATTTTTGTAATTAATGTTTGACTGAATCACTAATGGCATTTTAGCATAAAAAATGCAATGTGGGACTACTGCCCTTCAAAACCTTACTGGAAATGAGAAATCTAAAAGCTGTGTTGATGGAATGGATTTTTAAAAATTGTATTTATTTTTAAAGTGACATACAGTAAAATTTATTCGCTATGGTTTATAGTTCCGTGAGTTTTACAAATGCTTAGTCACGTAACTGCCATCACAATTAAGATACAGAATAATTCCATCACCCCCTGAAACCCCTTTATCGTAAACCCCTTTCCCCATCCTCCACTCCTGGCAATCACTGATCTGTCTCTGTTCCTCTAGTTTGGCCTTTTCCGGAATGTCGTATGAGTGGAATCACACCTGCTGCAGCCTTGGGTCTGGCTTCTCTCCCTGTTTGTTTCTGTTTATTGCTGAGTGGGGTTCCATTCTATAGAGGGACCACAGTTTGTTTTCTAGTTGGTTTGTTTCTAGTTTTTGGCAATTGTACATAAAGCTTCTATAAGCATTCAGGTACATTTTATTTGTGTAAACTAAGTTTTCATTTTTCTTGCATGAAAACAGGATTGCTATTGCTGGGTCTCATGGTAAATATATGTTTAACTTTATAAGAAACCACCACCCTCTTCTCCAAAGTGACTGTATGATCTTGCATTCCCACTAGCAATGTATGAGAGTTCCAGTTGATTCACATTCTTGCCAGCACTTGGCATTGCCAGTATTTTTTATTTTGGCCATGTTAATAGGTGTATCACAATTTTAACTCTCATTGCCTTAATGGATAATGATCTGGAATATTTCATTTGCCATTTGTATATCCTCTTTGGTAAAGCATCTGTTCAAGTTTTTGTTCATTTTTAAAATTGAGTTGTTTGTTTTCTTGCTATTGAGTTTTGAACGTTCTTTATATATTCTAGATATGAGTCGTTTATCAGCTATGTGATTTGCAAATACTTTTGCCAAGTTGGTGGCTTGTCATCACACTCTCTCGAGAGGGAATTATTTCCTTGCATGTCCTTAGTAGAAATAAGCAAAGACCATGCATGGAAGGACAAGCAAGCGATTCCTTCAGACCTTGCTCTGGCAGCAGAGGTGGCCATTGCCACATGCCTTTGGCAGAGACTCAGAGATAGGCAGCAGAGTGGGACGCTTCTCAGCAGAACAGGGGCGGCTTCTGGTGTGCCCTGGGTGAAACACTGGGGAAGATCGGGGTGGGTGGGGCTGTCTGGAAGCAGAGCCTCCAGTTTGACTGATATGGGTGCATATTTGGCTTTCTGCATTGGTTTGGAGTTGAGTAATTTTTGGAAGCTAGCAGTTGTTGACCAAGTCCTGACTGCTCTGAGCTGGTTGCTACAGAGGGCGTGGGCCAGAGTTCTGCTGTCATATACGGCCTGACCACCATTGGTTTGTTTCTTCATTTTCACCTTATTTAAGGGAGCCAGTATAGCTTCTATTGCCAGTCCTTGCATAAGCACAAAGCGTGTGGATCAGAGCCGGGGATGTCAGGAAACATTGCAGGTGGGGGTGGGGTGGGGCTGAGCTGGGCTGAACCGGGCTTCTCTAGGGAATATTTGGGACTGGGTGTGGGTGTTGGGTGTTGAGGTGCATAGAGGTTCAAGGACCAGAGAGTTTCTGGTCTCTATCAATATGTCAGTGACCACAGCATCCGCTGCTGGTCCTGGGGAACCTGGCAGAGCTGACCCTGTGACTCCGCCCACAGGCCCCGGTGTGCTAGCAGCCCTGGGCTGGCATCCCCTTCAGAGGAGCCCGAGGCTTGGCAGACAGGAGCAGTTTACTTTTCCTTTCCTGTGGCCCATGCCCATGGGGTGAAGGTCACTTTTACCCTGAGCCCGGCCTAGGTGAGCCTTGGCTTTGCCCAAGACCAAGGCGGGAGAGAATCCTGCAGAGGGACCCAGAGCAAGCCCAAGCTCCGGTGTCTGTAGGAGCAGGTGGTACGGACATCCCTGTGCTGACGTGGCTGTGGCGCACACCGGGCACTTGCTGCCGTCCAGGCAGGTGTCCTGCATGCGGCCAGGTGCCTTGTCACCTTTGTCCACTGGGCTGTGACCACCTGTGACTGGAGTCACTCAGTGTTTGGCCATGGGAAGTGGACTCTGGCAGCTGGCAATCAATATTGCAGAAGTGACTGCCTTTTTGCATTTAAAATGGCATCCTTCAGCGGCAGGGACTGGCAGTGTCAGTGCAGATCTGTGCAAATGCGGGCCACCAAGCTGCCAGCAGGCTGGTGGGTGACAGTGGATTTCAGAGGAGGCTACCACCCAGGCTACTGAGCAGCAGGCCTTGTCCCCTGCCTTTTTCCCCTCTTCTGTCCCTACCAGGGTTGCTATGGGTCCCTACCTTTCTTTATATTACTTCTCCCAGAATACCTGGGGCATGTGGGTAGATTAGACCTGCTTCTAAAATGAATAAAATTCTTGCTGCCTGTGTGATTTTAGGAAAATATTAGCTTAAGATTTTGATACCTTCCAAAATGTGAATTCTTCTGGGATGATTACACTAAGCTATTTACACCTATAGTAAGAATGAGCACCAAAGCCCTTCCCAAGGGCCTCTTTTGATACAGGAAGCCTGTGGAGGTGACAGGCTGGGTGTAGGGGGTGTGGATGAGGCTGGCGGGGCTTGAGACCTCAAGACACAACTTGTTCTGGCCTCATGGGTCAGTTGGCTTCCTGAAGGGGCAACTGGTAAGCAGGAGGGGACCAGAGGGAAAGCTTAAGATGTTTGGGGCACTGCGTGTTGTCTTGTACAAAGGCAGCCTTCGTTTGTTTCTTCTAAGAAACAAATGGGGCCTGGGGGAGAATGGTGTTGTGAGGAACAGGCTTGGGAACCTGCAGACCTGTTGCCTCCACAGTGATGTCCTGGGGTCCATGTGCACTTCTTGGCTGTGTCTCCACAGACCCCTTCTCCTGCCGGCACTCACCATTGTACAAGACAAGGGAGATGAATCTGGCCAGGCTGCCATTTCTGTTTCCTGAAGTCTGCAGCATCTCTCACAGCCCACAGGCCACCTTCCCCCAGTTTTCATATGGGCATTTGTCACTGTTCAATATTCCATCTTAATGTGGATATTTCATTTTTCTTATCAATGTTTACCACTAGGGCAATAACATAAGGGGAACACCCATAGTGGACACGGTTGGTTTGAGTCTCATGCAGTTGCGCTTGTAGTTTGTTTGGTGCTAAAGTTGCTACGAGGCACTCAAAGTGTGGAATTCTGGGGATGCTTTGGTTTCCGTGTTGTTGTGATCTCTGCAGGAGCCTGTGTCCCGGGAGCCGGAAGCTCTTTGAAAACAGCATGAGGATGAGGCTGCTGGAGCAAGTGTGATCGTGGCACCAATGAGCAAATCTGGAGGCTCCCCAAGTCTCTGAGCACCCCATCTTATAAAGCTCCATTCGCAGCTCCACAACACATGCTGAAACCAAAGCCACGTGCTCCGAAAGTGAAGAGAAACAACCGGCTAGGCTATCTGATACATGGAGATATAACCCCAGAAAGTCTATTCCTTTAAAAACAAGTGCCTGTCTTGCCCTTGGGTGACACACATTGAAGGGACTTGCCTATCTTCAAATGATTGCACGATTGTGGCAACACGTTAGAAGTTGGTGAACCGAGCTGAGGAAACTCCCTGCTGCTCTGCAGCCCCCCATTCCGGGGGACTTCACGTGGGAAGCATTTTGGATGGCATAGAAGTGCTGCTTGGACCTGCTGTGTGGGTGAGAAGCCCACGGCAGTGCTTCTAGTGGGGTGACAGTTCCTTGCCCACTGGTCCACATGGGGGCACTTGGAGAGGACAGTGGTCTCAGTGGACCAGGAGCTCTAGAGACAGTGCTCCTCCCCTCTTCACCTTGTGACCCAACGCTGCTAGTGGGTTCCCTACAGCCCAGCCCAGCCCAACGTGGGCAGGGACTCCCTTCAGGCATGCCACTAGCTGTTCCTGGCAGCCTTCAGCCTCTGCTCCATTCTCCCTCTCCACCCCAGCCCGAGCCTTTGCCCTGACACCATAGACCAATGGCCTCTGGTCAGTCGCTGATGCCTGGGGCCCCTGGCCATCTTGTCACCTGCGGCCTCTGGCTCTCTCTCTCAGCACTGCTTCTCCATGGACAGATCTGATGGGCAAAGATGCGTATGTGGCTCAGTGTCTGAGCTTCCCTCCTTCCTACTGCCAGCCTTCCTGTGCTCCCTCCATGAGGCTCTCCGATCCCTGCAGGACCCGGTGGGAAGGTTGAGTGGTACCAGAAGAGCCTGGAAAGAAGTGCTAAGTCACCAAGAGGAAAGGGCCCGTGAGGGGGCGTGGGTGGGAATGGCATCTCACTTCCAGGCCAGAGATTCCCACTCAGAATTTAATGGAAATGAAGTCTCCAAGAGCTCAGTGCGTGTGTCCATCCCTTTGCATGCACACCTGTACCCCAGCAGGAGAGAAAGGCCAGAATCCACCATCTGCCCTTAAGCATGGGGACAGTTGAAGATGGAAAGGCTTCAGATCTGCCCCCTTCTCACTGCCTGCTGTCCTGCACTGGGCAGGGTTGCTGTGCTTTAATTTTTCCCAGGGCTAACCCCGGTGGCAGCCCGAGCATCTCTGAAGGCCACGACGCCTCTGGCCCCATGGGACTCCGCGGCGGGAAAGCGCTAGTGTCGCGTAACAGAACGATCCCACGGCGCATCGGATTCAGATATTAATGGCTTTATTCTGACTTCCTGTTCTTATGCACATGTATCTCTTTTCCCTGTAGATCTTCTGTTTGGCTGGATGGCTACTTTGACTGCCAGATTCAAAGAGAAAAAGCCCATAAAATTCACAAATGCGCAGTCACATGTCTAGTTTTTGCTCAGCCGCATCTAGAGAATGACTTAAATGTGGGCACTGGGGCCTGTCTTTGCTTTTTGATTGTTTAAGGCTCAGAAATGCCCAGATTTTCAGAGCATAGAATTGTTCCAATTCAAAGTATAGTATGAAGGGACTGGGAATTTGGTTAATGAAAATAATACATCTCAATTTAATTTTTAAAACGTATGTTTCCTTTTAAATAAGGACTCTTACTACGTATGCATTAGTGAGGACGACATGATGTACATCGGTTTACAGAGAGCAAAATCTTTTGTTATGTTAACCTTCATGCTGTTTCTTTTCTCATCTTTTACAAATCCTAAATTTGAAAATCCCAGCCTGCGATGATGGCTGCTTGGAAGGCCGTGTGTGTCGTTCCTCTTTGGGATTGGGTGGTATGAACGCCTCCGTCTGCACCCATTGTCCAGGGGCTTCAATGACATTGGTTACAGCTCCTGTCACCACATTGAATGTGGATTCGACAACTGCAGGAAGGTGCCTCCCAGGATTCCTGGATCCCCTGGATGCTGGGTAGATGAACCTGTGTCTCCCTATAGAAGTCTGAACGTTCCAGTTTGGGAAAATGGTGCCTTGATTTGGTTGCGTTTGGATTTGAACAGTATTCTATCATGCTCAGTGTCTCTACTTAAATGTGGATTTAAAATATTTCCCCCTAAAATATATCATTATTTTATTCATAGTGCAATAAAGCACTGAGTGTTTGGAAAGACTCAAACTTCTGGGAGATAAGCTGTGTATCCTATAGTTTGGTCTTACTGAGAAATTTTAAATTTTTTCCTCAGCATCAAACATGTTGTATTTCAGTCCTAAAGGGATAGGTTAGACTATTCAAAATACCAAATATATCCCTAGGGAAGGTCACTTAAACACAACTTCTAAATGCAGGCAACATCCGAGTGTGGTGGTTCACGCCTGGAATCCCGGCACTTTGAAAGCTACGGCGGCAGGATTGCTTGAGCTCAGGAGTTTGAGACTAGCTTGAGCAACATAGAGAGACTCTGTATCTATAAAAGATAAAATAAATTAGCCAGGTGCAGTGGTGCATACCTGTAGTCCCAGCTACTTGGGAGGCTGAAGCGGGAGGATTGCTCGAGCCCAGGAGTTTGAGGCTGCAGTGAGCTATGATTGCACCACTGCACTGTAGCCTGGGTGACAGAGCAAAACCCTGACTCTCAAAATATTTTTTTTAAGTAATAAATAAGTAAATAAATTTCAGACCACTGTCATGAATGGCATTTTAGTGCCATGAAGGAAAGTTTTCGTTTCATCCTTCATTTCCAAACCTCAAACCCAGTGAGGACCTTACTGCCCAGTGTGGGAAAATAGCCCAGCTGTGCATTGATTTGCACAGCACACTGTAAGTTGCACAATTTGCTTCTGTGATTTGGTAATATTCACAATTTTTATTATTTTCATCAATTCTGAATCAAGACCGGAGGCCCCCAATTCCCTATTAGCGAAACCCCACATGTAAATTAGGTTTCAGATGTGGCCTGTTTGCCCCAGCAGGGCTGATTTCTGTATTTTGGTTTTTAGTCCATATCATTGCTTACAGGATGATTATTCAATAATTGTGAAAACTCTTCCCTGTAGCATAGGTTCTCAAGATGTCACCCAGCCGTGGGCCATGGATGGAAGCCTGTGATCATGCCCATCCCTCTTGTAGCTGGTCCAGGTGATGCCAGAGTCAGTCTGGGCTCTGTGTAGTGCGAGACTCTGCCCCACAGTGCATCCAAAGACCCGCTGGGATGTGCATGTGACAGCAATCGCCGCTGATGTCATGTGATGTCATAAGGGACTTTTTCCAATAGCTTTTTCTTCTGATTCCCTGACTATCATCTCTGTCATTCGCTGGTGACCAGGTTTACAGGTTTCTCACAGGAGTATGTCTTGATCTGCATCTGCTGTGAAAGCTGTCTTTCTGAAGACTGTCTCTATCGCTTAGGTTTCTCCTCCACTGATGTCTCCATGCCATCCATTGAACAAGTTTCACCGCAGTTGCTGGATACCAGTGATATGCAGATTGGCTGGTCAATAAAAACAAATTCTCACATAGTTCTTATCTTACTTCCTAGTAGGTCTTGACTTTTTTTTTTTTTTGGATGCTTGTAGAGATTGTCACCTGCCACAGATTCATTTTTCATAATGTATGTTCTTATTGGAGTCTTATTCATTATTAATATTTATTTATTTTTTTTTTGAGACTGAGTTTCACTCTTGTCACCCAGGCTGGAGTGCAATGGCTCACTGCAACCTCCACCTCCTGGGTTCAAGTGATTCTCCTGCCTCAGCCTCCAGAGTAGCTGGGATTATAGGCACCCACTACCATGCCTGGCTAATTTTTGTATTTTCAGTAGAGATGAGGTTTCACCATTTTGGTCAGGCTGGTCTCAAACTCCTGACCTCAGGTGATCCACCCGCCTTGGCCTCCCAAAGTGCTGGGATTACGGGCATGAGCCACCACGCCCAGCTCATTACTAATATTTACTATGTTGGAGTATTTTCTTAACATTTAAAAATTAAAATATTTCCTAAAATATTTAAGTATTTATTCAATATTAAAAACAATGTATTAAAATTGTTTTACTTTTGAGCCATTGATCCATTTTGGGTGTCGGGGAGAGAACACAGCCCAACTATAACTAATATGCATATGATAAATGTAAACAACACACAAATATTAGGAAAATATCTGAGGCAAAGTATGTGCACTATTGAATGTCATCTGAGAACTGACCAATGAGATTGTTCCAGTGCACTTATTTTAAGAACATACCAATTATGAAAACTTAATGAGAGTTCTATGAAAATCATAACTGATAAAACATTTAAGATTTGTGAAATGTGTGTATAAAATAATTCCATCGCTGTTTCATCTTTAACCACCAAACCATCACCTGGTAGCCGTTCACCTGATAGCAGCAAGAATAAGCAGGCCAACACACTCCACATTGGTGAGATGACATTAATCCTCCCAGTAGCCTTCGTGGACGTTGATACTATCACCACTTATAGACAAGACCAGTGATGCCAGCTGGGGCCACGGAGCAGGGGAGGGCAGAGCATGTACCCCCATAGCATGCTGCCTTCCTGTAGAAATCCTAGCGGACCTTAGGGACCTGGAGAGAAAGAAGCAGGGAAGAACACTGGGAGATGAATTTCAAGGTGTCCGTGGACAAGTCCTTTCTTTGTGGCTTGTGGGCAGACAAAGTACAGTGGATCAGCTCTGCTCCAGGGCATCCATAAATATGCCCCAGGTGTGGACTGCACCCTGGCTGGCCACAAGCCCAAAGAGCAAACATCCTCTGAAAACATGTTTCCTCTTAAAAGTTCATGCAAGTTAGTTGTCCATTGCGTAGCTTATCCTTGTGACTTGAACATTAAAATGTTTTAAATTACAGTAGATTAAAATGAGAGCTTTTAGAAAATGCCTTATGTTCACCCTCACCCAGCACATGTCTGCTACTTTTGGGATAAAGGTGCCCATCCATATAAGCCCCAAATTTGTAATTCTGTAATTCTGCATCAGGGTTTCTTGAAGGTCAAAGAAAATCAATTCAACTTTCTTTTTAATATTATGGGAGTGGAATGGGTGGGAGGGGCCAACTTGTCCTGGGTGGCCTGTGACTTTCTGCTGTGTCACTGAATGTCCTAAATCTCAGGAAGCCCTTGGTCCCAGCAAACCTGGACAGTGGGTCAGCCTAGCAGAGGGCATCAGGAAAACCTATCCCTGTACGTGAGACAGATTGAATCCTATCCTGTGATGGTTACCCCTGTGCTCAGTTCATTGAGGGGGTGGGAAGTCCTGTCTTCATTTTCCCAGTGCAGATGCACTAGGAGGTTATTTAGGAAGGCAGGCGGTCCATGAACGACACTTAGACCCATGCTGATGATAAGGTTTGGGCCTAATGCAATGAATACATTTCTCATTTTTGAATTGAGTAAATATAGTTCATTCTGGGCAAAGCTGCCTCTGTCATGCTGTCGGGGCCTATTAAAATTTGGATTATCACTTGTCTATGGCAGCTTTAACTTTTCCAGTTACCTGTTTCTAATATTTTAATGTTTTGCATTCATAAATCCACAGCTCTTGCCTACTCACGGTGGCTTCTGTCTTTTTTGCATTCCCTGTCTGCCCTATTTAGATTATTTTAGCAACTCTTCACACTTCTGCCCTCTCTACGTGTCCTTGCGTGGATGAAGGAGAAATGGGTTGTCAGAAGCCACCAGATATCATGCCGTCAGCACGATCACTTTCTTGGGCAAATGGGTGGGGATTATTCTGAACTCTGGGGAAGTCAGAATTCATTCCTCACCCTAGTCTTCTTCTACCTCAATCTCATTTCCTCCCAAGAAATTAAATCTCTTCTTAGTTAACAAGCTTCTTAGAGTTGAGGTTTTTTTTTTTTGTTTGTTGGTTTGTTTGTTTGTTTGTTTTTCCCAGGGTCTCCCTTATTTCTTTAATCAGATACAGGAATGAACTCAGGCAGGTGCTGAACTACCCATCCTTCGCATCATCTCCAGCCTCACCCGTGAAAACTTGAAGCTATACTCAGAAGTGGGAGACCATTTGGCTATCTTTTCGGTAAATACAGCAAAAGGGAGAAAAAAGAACAATACCTAATGGATCCAACTCCTGCGTCCAAGCAGACAGTTTAACCCCTGGGTCATCGTGTTTGTATTTCACTTATTGGATTGTTAATAGATTTTCTTCATTTGTGTGAGACGTTGCGAATGATGTGCGGAGGCCGCCGCTTCCTCCAGCGCTGGGACTCGAGGTCCACCTGTAAGGAGACGGCGTTAAAAGCTGCTGGAGTTGCTGCCTCCTGACAACATCCCAGCTGTAGACTCGCAATCGCAATCCTCGGGTGGCAGTTTTAATTATCGGCACCGCGATACCATCAGCAAGTGTGTAATTACGTGTCAGTTTCCTGGCTGTTGGGTATGAAAAGTGGATCCAGTGAAATGATGATTGTGGAAGCTGTAGACTCATATTTAAACAATTCAAAATGTGTAACTGGCAGTGTCATTAAACAGAGAGAGCCTGACCCCAGCTGTCACTTACTTTCCCTTATGCAGATTTGTTCGTGCTGTCTGTCAAAAGAACTCCATGGGCTGAAATGGGACAGAGGGAGGTGACATAATTCTCCGAGCAAAGAGGGCTGCTCTCCTTAACCCCGCAGAGGCGTTCTTTTAGCCTAAACAAATACGACTGCTGAAATTGTAAATAAACCAAGACCATTACGGGAAATTATATAGACTTTTGCCGATGAATACACAAAGGCAGAATATCAAACAGACATCCCTTCTTAAAAAAAAATGTGAATAAAACCTGCCCGATTGTCATGCACTTAAAGAAGAAGTACTGTGGTAATTGGGAGGGTTGATGTTTGAAGCAGATAATTAAATGACCCTTTTAGTTTGAGATCAAAATTGTGGGTGCAAGATGAAGAAAAGGGGGGGCTTATTTTGAAAACTGCTCTGTATCAACAGTGAGAAACATGAATGGATAAAAAAAATTACACAGATTTAAATAAACTTCAGTATGGCTTAGGTTATAAGTTGTTATGGCCTGAAATGCTTTGAATCCAATTGGGAAAACAGAAATACATATGCTAAATAAATGAAGGTAAAAATAGGCATGATTGGCCTTCTAAGAAGGGTGGGTTAAGAAGTGAGAAATACTCAAATTTCTGCAAATGTAATTACATAGTTCTGCAGCCTACCAACTACACATTCCCGGGAGATGGGAGAAACATACATTTGCTCTCAAAAGCCTTCATTTTACCTGGCATGCTAAAACGGACTTGGTAACCAAGGGTTAAGTCTGCATGCATGCAAAAATACATGAAAGGCGAATTTATAAAATGAACCGTGGAGGTTAAGTGTGGAGGTTAAACTAACACAATGAACTGTGAACACAAAGAAAAATGTTTCTTTAATTTTTAAAATGTTTTCACTTCTCATAATAAACTGAACTTGCAGTTGCATACAAACAACATTATTTCATACCCTGAAGACACCACAATTTAAAGCTTGTGGAACTCAAATTGATTCTAGAAGCAATGTTATAACTACAGAGGCACTTTGGCAATTGTGATCTTCTGAAGGGCATCAAATCACACCTCTGGTAGCACATCTGAAAGTAAACACTTGCACACATGCACACAAACAAGGTAGGAGGCATTTAAAACAGGGTCAACTTCGCATTTATTTCCTGTTTCAAAGGCAGTTACTGATTTTCTCACAGGCTAATAGAAGCCATATTAATTGCCATGGTACGTTCAGATTTGAAAGTAATAAATAGGCACATATTAAATCCTCTAAGGATTAATTTGTATTTTATCAGCTGTGAAAAGGGCAATTTTTTACATATCTAGACTTAAGAGGTAGCCTTATTAGGCGTTCATTGGAAAACAAATTCTGCATATATTTTCTATCAAGGTTTAAAAAATTCCATGTTTTTCCTCTCAAAAATGGTACAGTGCAATGAGGAAAGCAATTAGTGTTTATATACTAGACCAGCACCATTTTGGAATTTCCTGGCTTATCAATATTTGTATGGCTGGTTAAAGATAAGAAATGATAGGAAATGGCACACTTTTATGTATTTTATCATACTGGACACACAGGGACTTGGGTTTCAAACTGCGTCGTGTGCCCATTGCTTGAATTGTCAAGTTGTGTTGACGATTCTTTTCCTCTATTGATAAGAAACGTCACTGGATACCCTCCCACAATGTGGGTTGGCATGGAGCAGGTTGTAGAAGGCAGTGTGTGTGCGGCCCAGCACCCATTTTCCTTTGTTGTTCACAGAGATGCCTGTGTCCTTAGGCATTGGTTGCCAGTCAGTTGCACTCTGCCTTCCTTGAGCATGGCTGGCTGCTCTCTGGCTCTCTGTGGGGTCCCCCAGGAGGATCCCACTTTCTCTAGGTTAAGAATTTAAAAAAGAAAAAGTGGCACAGCAAACCCATGTTTATGCCTATGCTTTTCTTTGGAAAAGGGATTTGTTTCAAAGGTGCTTATGTTTTTACCCAAGAAGTGTTAAGTGGTCCGGTTAAATCAAGGCATCTGGAGGAAAAAAAAAAAATTGTCTTCTGCAATATGCTTCCTCAAATGGGTTGTCTTGTTTGACTTGAAAGTTCCCTAGGGAGAGCCCTTCCACAACTTCCTTTGGAAGTCCATTCTGCAATCTAATAGATCTTATTGTCAAATGCTTTGTTAAACTTTTACTAGAATATGTGTATTGCACTCAGTGTTGGTGAATCTTGAAATTCTATCAGGGAGACACAATCAAATTGGTCTCCCATGACTTGTTCTCTGGTCGTTTGGAATGGGTTCCCCTCTGCTTCTGGTATTTTTCAGGGAGTGGAGCAACGCATCCCCCTTTCCTCCACCTCGAAAGCCCCCGCATCCGCACCGTGCTCATCAAGAGGAGGCCGTCGCCAGGAGCACAGCCGCTGGTTTCGTTTTCAATTTTGAAAAACCACGCCATGTGAATTTAAACTTTTAGAGATTGCTCCTGCCTAACGTTTTGCTCTAGAAATTCTTAATTTGGGAAGTTCCATACAGTCACCAATGTTCAGCTTTGAAACTGGGCGGTTCAGCCCACATTTTCCTTTGTAGATGACTTTGTGCAACTGAGCTATTTTAGATGATTTTCTCCTGAATCTTAGCTTGCTTCTGAACCAAAAAAGTTTTATTTGAAAATGAATAGCTACTCCTCATGGCCCTCCCGGAGATGCTGGCAGCTCTCCACAGACCCTCTCTCCTCTGGTAGCTAAGATGGCCTTTTGACTAATGAGGTGACCTTAAGAGAAGTACTTGCCTGAATGTTCCTTGTGACTGGCCGTGGTGGTGACAAGTGTGAATTGCATACAGAGCAAATGGTCTCAAACAGTTGCTGCTGATCTCACTGCCTTGCTAGTAAGTCTGTCCTGCCAGGCTCAGGACCCAGATAATTTATATTAGCATATATGAACGGGCTCCAAGCTAAGTGTTAACTCCCCATTATCACTTGTCACCACAGTTAATAGTTACCAAATACTGAAGATTTTAGACATAGGTATTTTACTGTCCTTTGTAAAGAGAATCTAGGTTTAGAATTAATGAACTTAAATTCTGTATCTTTGAGGCAAATTCCTACCAGTCTGCAGAACAAGGCATGTGGCATGTTAGACCCTGGTAATTGTTCCCTGTAAGATTATTCATTAAACAACATATTTAAAGTGGAAAAAAAACACACACACACACACCTCAAAAGGAAGAACCCTTAACAGTTCCTCTGAAAGCACTAGGCTTTCTCAAAGATCCAGCAGTTTCCAGACTTCTAGTCTTTAAAGTACAGCCAGCAATTTTAGTTCCATCCTGAGCTCATCAGAGAGGCAGAATCTGAGGACTCACCCGACCTCAGGTTGGAGATTCCAGAAGCATTACAGGCCTCACCTGATGTGGCCAGAGGGAGCACCCGGGTCTCTCCAATTTACAGGGCATCTCATGCTGCAAACAGTTTGACCCTGGGGGCATTCAGACGTCACCTTTTGGCCCAGCCTGGAAGCCTGACGAGCACAACTAGGTG
Source organism: Pan paniscus (assembly GCF_029289425.2). Classification (NCBI taxonomy): domain Eukaryota; kingdom Metazoa; phylum Chordata; class Mammalia; order Primates; family Hominidae; genus Pan; species Pan paniscus. Next base: position 141,121,182 of record NC_073257.2, on the reverse strand, counting down.
GCCTGGTGACCCAGAGTGGCTGACCACGTCATGGCGAGCCACCATACTGTTCCCTTGGGAAGGCACATGGAGCTCGTAGGTGGAAACATCTCTGAGAAACACTCTCCTCTGACTGCCTCTGGAAAGCCCAGTGCTCTGGACCTTGTATTTCCCACACTCTCATTTTCACTTCCTTTTGGCTTGGGCAGAATATTCAAGTTCATGGCCTACCTGGCCTCCAGCTCTGTCTCCAACCCATCAGGCTCATGTTCCCAGCACTCTCGGGAATGCGGCTCTTCCTGCACCCCGGGCAGGGGCAGGGGCAGGGGTAGTGGGAGGCCAGGCTGATGGGGGTCTGCAGGGGCACCACCTGCTTGGCTGCCTCTGGAAGCCTCCGTCCAGGAGCTGACTGCTGGAGGCACTCGTTAGTGGCTGTATCCCCATAAATATTTCCCTCAAAGTGAGAAATCAGCTTCATTATTACGCACTTCATTTCATTTCCTTAATATCCTTAATATTCTGTGGGAATATTCTTAATATTATGGATATGTATGTGCATGTGTGTGTGTTAAAGGATGTGATAATATTCTTAATAATCTGTGGAAATATTATTTCACCCTATTGGAGCAAAGTGGGTCATGATAAAACTTCCAGACTGGATGTACTCCCTGGGGTCTGTTGTCTTAATTCATAAATGTTATGAGAATCAGTACAACCACTGCATTTTAGAATGTCACGATTGATGTCGCTAGAATGTCACTGGTGATCTAAAATAATAATTCAACCATCTAAGCCAATCACTTTCAAAACCCCCTGTGAACTGCCAGCCACGAGGGCGGCGCTCTCTCACAGCAGCATTCTGCTAGCTGCAGGCCTCTAGGGCTTAGAAAACACATGCTTTTAACTTTTGCAAGACTTGATTAATTTCTCATATAAAACCATGTCATTGTATGATGCAGCTGTGCATTGGATGCTTGTGTTTTCAGTTATATATTATTTATTTCTGAATCAAATATGATATTTAGCGCCTACTCTATATAATTAATGAAATAAAGCTGGATTCATTTTGTGATGATTTGCATGCCTTCCTTCTTTCTTACTCTTCATGTTTTGAGCATCATACCATGTGGTCCCTCAGAGGACAGAGACAAATAACTACCTTCTGCAAGGACAAGGTGTGAGTTGAACTGAATTTTAAACACTACACTTTATGATTGCAGTCAACATTTTTAAATATGGAGCAATTCCATGCCAAAATGACACAAGAAGCACGCCTTCTAGAGATAAGCTGTTGCATTTTTTTGGGCAAGTGCAATATGTAGAGATAAATGTTTTATTTTCCCCTAAACTTTACAAATTGCGTAAGCAAATAAATTAACTGTTATCCTGGAAATCACATTGTGGATATATATCACCACCTAAATATTGCTGGAAGTTTTCTTTCAGATTGAGTGACTTTTAGCTTTGTTGGTATTTTATAACTTACACCAGCTTTGAAATTTTAGGTTTTTGTTGTTGTTGACAAAGAAAATTCATGCTTCTCACAGTAAATTTCCAAAGTATAGAAAAGTATGAAGAAGATGCAGATGCCCGGAGTCCTACCTGTCGAAGGCTCTCGAATGAAGGGCTGTGTTTTTGCTGACTTGATTAGCTTTTAAAGTTGTAAAAACAACACCTCTCACTAGTACTGTTTCTGTTCACTCATCTTAAGGTATTAGTAACTTTATTTTAAAAGCTTTCCATATGATTGATGAAGTACCCAAGATTTGCTGGGAATTCCTTTATTCATACATCTTTAAAACTTACTGAAAGGCCTGCATTTAAGCTCTGTATGAGTGCTGACACCATTTCTTATTTCCTCAGAAAACTGTCTTCTTTTAGCTTGCATTCAGAGCTGATGGATCAGGACAGATGAAGTGGAGTGGAAGAGCTCAGGCCAACCCACTGGAGACAAGGTAGAAGCCACGTCTGGTAGGACTAAGGTTGACAGCTCAGGATGTGGGAACAATCGAGAGGAACCAGTGCAGAGGCTTCCATGGCAAACACAGCCACAGCATGGTCGGCTAAGAGAATGCTCCTGGTTGTGTACCTAAAAGCCTTCTCAGATAAGGATTCACTGCTTGTGTCTTGGCCTGTTGGTTTCTGGTGAGATTGGATGGAGCTGTGCCTGGTCAAAGATATTGGTTTCCTTTTCAAGGATGTGTAGAGAAGTGATTTGAATAAAAAGGACTCTTTACAAATGTTTAACCTTTTTAATCGGCCAACCAAAGTCTTTTTCATCAGTTTTTGGCTTTTATTAAATCTAAGACCTCATATCCTAATGAAAATAACTAAGTTCAAGGGAAGATGGTGCTGAAGCCGTGTGTACACGGAGAGGGCCCGTATGCAGAGGATAAGCCCCAGCAGTGCCCAAGGCCCACCTAGAGGCTGGTTATAGGTGGCTGTGTCCGCAACAATGGAAGGACTGTGGGCTGGACCACGGCTGCAGGGATGGCTTCCTAAGTACACAAAACCATCTGAGCAGTTCTCCACTTTCCCTCTGGCCATCTGGAGGTCAGGAAAGTGCACCGAGGAAGAACCGGCATCTGTGCATGATTTCCAGGGAAGTTAGGGATAGAGAGAGGGGCCTTGAGCAGAAAACTCAAACCTTTCCTGGTTTCAGGGATAGGAGCCAGGCCTGGATCTTCAGCATGGAGCAGAAGGCCAAGAATGCCGACCCCTGACCAACTGGAGCAGAGAATGGTCCCAGCCACTAGAGCGGCTGTCTGTGCTGCAGAGACGCTGCCAGCTCCTCTACAGGAGCAGCAAGTGAGGGAACCGTGAGCATCTCCCCACCCTGTTGGCCATGACTTGGGGCTCTGTGTAGGTTAGAGCAGCAGGAGAGGCAAGAGGGATGAGCTCAGGGTAGCAGGTGCAGGAGAACACAAGAAAACAGAAGGTGTGTTTGGAGAGTGGGACCCCTGAGGACAGGCCAAAGCCACTAGGCTTATGTAACCCAGAGCAAAGAGAGCTGCATGGCAGACTCAAGAAAGCCACTGAGGAGTAAACTGGAGGGATGCCTGCCATGTGTTACAAGAATATTTTTTATAGAAATAAGAACAATTTATTGAGAAAAGTTCGAGGCTGCTCCCACAATGTCTTCAAGCCCATGAAGAATATAGATTTATCCTACAATGATTATGGAGTCAAAAGATGTCTATTAAAAATAACTTGTGGATTTGTTCCCCCCCTCAGCCTCATATGCTGTTCTCCTTCCTTCTAACCCTGAGTTCCAAGTCCAAGCTCAGCAGCTCAACCCACAGCCACACACTTACAAACTTCCCTCAATCCTTCTGGCCCACTTCTGTGTGGTTCCCAAGTTTAATTTTCTCAAAAGGAAAAATCAGTTCTAATACGTAGAAATGAGCATCCTATCCACCCTCTAAGGGTGCCATTTAGGAATCCATTTAGTAAAAGTGATTTAGTCACTTACAAAAGTTTACTCCTAAAATTCTTGTGTAGTTCCAGTCTCCTGCCTAGCGCTTCAGTCGATAATGTATTATTTCCTTCTGTAACCTCGGCCTGTGTTTCCCAGTTTTGAATTAGTTGTTAAATCAAACATTGGATTGGCAACCATCCATTTCCCCGTCTACTTTTGACTTATGGGCACTGAGTACCCGGCAGTCCTGGGGAAAATCTTCGTCTGTTTGGGGTGGATGGTTTAGGATAGACTTAACCCATCTATCTTCTTAGTCTTACTCTCAAACTCTGAACCATTCTGGTTTCTCTGCCCTGCACTTTCGGATCCCGCAGCATCTCTCGGATAGCAGCCTGCATGCTGGCAAACCCTAATGCTCTGTCTTCTGAAGGCTTTCCCGTCTGGGATGTCTTCTACCAATTTCTTCCTCACAACAAACTCTTTGCTTTACTGCAGCTGCTGACTGTACTTCTTGGAGAATGATTGACGGAATTTAATGTGCTCCACAATCTGGGGCAAGTTCCATCACTTCTGCTTCCTGACAGGGAAGAGGCAGAGGGGGGATTCTGGGATCCCTGCAGCTCCCCAAATTTGGATTCCCTGGTTCAGTTATGTTTCCATTACCTAAAAGTGGATGAGCTCCAAGAACACACTCCTCTGCACAGCTTCTCTGCTTAAATCAGTCTTGACTCATAGTTAGTGATTGTTCTGTTAAGACTTGATTTACTTTTAATTTCAGTTTTTTTATGAACATAAATTTGATAAGCTGTCATGAAAGGTAACACCTTTTGTTATTTATAGTACACTGATCTCAGCTTTTCTCTACCCTGCTTAAGAAAGAAATATGTTTGATTTTTTTTGTGTGGTTATTGCTGTAAATCAAGCTAGCAATTTAAAAAAGCAGGTGAATTAACTATTGGGTCACTGAAGAATGTGTGGAATAATGAAATAATAACGAATGAGAGAAAGAAACATTGACACAGGACAATATTTAGCCAGTATCCTCTTGGTTGCAAGTGACTGAGTTCCAAGTTATAACTCCTTACACCAAAACAGGCATTTAGTAGGGTTGGTCAAGGAATTGGCTGGATCAGAGGTTTAACCCATGCCATCAGAAGTCTATCTGATCTTTTTCATCTCTTGATTCTGTTTTCTTCTATGTTGGCTTCATTTGCAGGCAGGTTCTCCCCATGTAACAGAAAACATGGCCACTTGCACCGTGATCAAAAGGTGGTGGTCTTAGTAAAAGGAGATCTTAGGTCTTAGCGACAGCTCTGGCCAGCCTGGCTCGGGGGCTGTGACTGTGGCAAGACCAGTTATGTGGCTGGGCAATGTGGAACTCTGATGGCTGGGCCTGGGACAGGGGCCCTGTCACTGGGGAGAAAGGGCCAGCCCTACTGGTGTCCCATGGAATGGACCCCACACAAATAAGGGCTTTGTTCTCAGAAGAAGGGCTGATGGGAAAACTTTCTGGGCAAACACCACCACAAACATGAAGAACCAGGAGAGGAATGGCCTTTCTGCCTCTCAAGATGCTGAAACATGAGCAGCAGTACAAAGATTTCAACTCTACTTGTTTCTCATGTGAAGTGGAAGTGTTTAGTGACCCTGGTTTTGAATATTGTATCATCTCTATCTTGTGGCATGGATTTGCACATTTATTTGCCTAAATTCTAAAGACATATTTCACCTTGGCTAACAGCATATATCCATCATCCTCTCATTTGATCTAGACAATAAACAATAAGATATTTCATAATAACTCCTGAGAAAAATCATGAAATTGTTACATCTGCCATTACAGATTAAACATATTCTTGTATTAACCCAACAAGTAAATTTCTCTGCCGTCTCAGGTTCATCTGGTATTAAATCAACATCAAGGTAAAGAATTCCTTAGCAACTGTTGCAAATCTTATTGGCTCAGGAGTGCTCCCAGAGCCTACTCCCTTCTGCTACCCATACCTGTGCATGTGGACACATGCATAAACATTCATACCCCCACCACAGGGGGACACATGCATAAACACACACACCCCTGTACATGGGGACACATGCATAAACACACACACACACACCTGTACACGGGGACACATGCATAAACACACACACACACACACACCTGTACATGGGGATGCATGCATAAACACGGGAATGCATGCATAAATACACACACCTGTACACGGAGATGCATGCATAAACACACACACCCCTGTACATGGGGATGCATGCATAAACACACACACACACCCTTGTACACGGGGACACATGCATAAGCACACACACACCCCCTTGTACACGGGGACACATGCATAAGCACACACACACCTGTACATGAGGATGCATGAAAAAACACATGCACACCCATAAATGGGGACACATGCATTAAACACCACTGTACACGGGGATGCATGCATAAACACACACATCACTGTTCATGGGGATGTATGCATAAACACACACACACCCCTGTACATGAGGATGCATGCATAAACACATACACGCATCCCTGTACACAGGGACACATGCATAAACACACACACCCCGTACACAGGGACACATGCATAAACACACACACCCCTGTACACTGAGATGCATGCATAAACACACACACATCCACACACGGGGACACATGCATAAACACACACACACACCCGTACATGGGGACACATGTATAAACACACACACTTGTACATGGGGACACATGTATAAACACACAGACACTCCTGTACAAGGTGACACATGCATAAACACACACACACCCCTGTACATGAGGATGCATGCATAAACACACATACCCCTGTATACAGGGACGGATGCATAAACACACACACACCTGCACTCCTGTGTAAGTGAATCTTGAAATAGATTTGACTGTGTTTATATCTTCCTAACACATTTTGCTTCACAATCCTGTAATGCTGTGATTTTTCCCTCCTTTAAACAGAAGAGATGGGTTTCCCTTCCCCTGCCCGTGAGCTGGATTAATAGTTAATGATGGCTTGGGAGGAGGAACAAAGTCTGTGGGGTGTGATCAGAGATTAGTCTTTTAAAACACAGCTAAACATTTTGTCCTCGGTTTAGCTGCTCACTAGGCTCCCGCTGGGCCTCCTGCAGAGACCATGGTGCTGGAGTTCAGATCTGACTCCCTGCCCTGGGCAGCGGAGCCAAGATTCCTGGTGGCTGGGTGGACATGGCTGATGCCCAGGATGGACCACCTTCTTGTGCTGGAGCCTTGGGCTGCCCCAGTGGTGGCATGGGCCAGAATTATTAAGGGCTATGCTTCACACTCCTTCCTGAGAAGGAAGGCATGGGCCTGCAGATGAAGGCAGATCAGACGGGGTGGTCATGAGGATGTTGTCCTGGTGGCAAAGTCACTGGGGGAGCCCTGGGCAGGCCTGTGGCTAACTGGGTGGTTTGGAGGAGAGGCATTAACTTTCCAGGGACAGGAACACCATTTCTTCCTAAAAAGAGCGTATTGGCAGAAGCTGCATGAAACAGGCCTGGAACCTGCAACCTAAAAGAACCCTGGAGGGGGTTCAGGGCTTGGAAGTGGCTGTAGTGGTGCTCATAGTACCCGTGGGGCAGGGAGGTTGTGTGACTCATGTTCCCTCACTACTGGATTCCTCCAGACCTGGGCTCTGCAAAGGACACGGGACAGCTTCCAGGCAGTGAAGCCGAGGGTAGCAGAAGGTCTCTCCATCTTGGGTCTGAAATCCAGACGGAGTAATGGGCCGCCATGTTATTGGCGAGCTTGTGGCCAGCAGGGACAAGAGGATGGTGCCACCAGGTGCTATGGATTCTTTGGTTACAAGCAAGAGAACCCAGCTCTGGCCCCTAAAGCAAAAAGGGCCTTTTCTGGCAGGGAGCTGGTGGGAAACTGGGATGGGCAGGAGCCAAGGCCTCCTCAGGGAGCAAAAAACAGGAAGCTGGGGGCTCTTGCAGCAGGGCCCCTCAGACATAGTGGAGGCACCACTGTTTTCAGGAGACAACTCCACAGCCTCTGTGTTTGTATTCCTGGGAAGGAGGGTTTGACTTTCTCCAGTGGGGAGGGCGTGATGCCCCTGAGGAAGTCAGTGCCGCTGGGAGGGCGTGGAAGGCTGGCAGCGTGAAGCCCCTAGTGTCCGCCCAGTGTACCTTTAAAATGCTTTCTTTCAGGTCCCTCTGGAAGGGATTATGTTTCCAGGGGTCCTTTGTTGTCATATTCCCCCGCTCCCTGCATTTTGCTCTGGACTCATGGTAGGTGTGCCCTGATCTGTGGAGTGTCCCCTCCTCATGGAGTACCCAGAACAAGGCCATTGCCACAGCCCACTCCACACTTCTAGCATCTCCCTGGAGTCAGCACGGTGGCCTGGCCAGCCTTCATTTGCTGAAGCGCCAACACTGGTGTGGCCTGCTGATGTGTGGCTCATCAATGGAATGCCCTCTGCCTGTACTTTGCCACAACCAAGCTGACCTGGCCACAGAAAGGTGGCTGTGGGCCCAGAAGGAAGCCCTAGCAGGCTCATCTCATCTCTGGGCATAGATGCCTTCCAGCACAGCTCTTACAGGCTGGACATTCAAAAAAGGCCAACATCCACTCCTTGCCATCTTCAACACTGTTTACCACTTTCAAAGAGGAAAACATAAGGCCAGCAGCTGTGTGATATGGGCTGAGCTTTTTGGCATTCTCTGTTTCCTCCTCCATAAAATGAAGACTCTCAAAGGTGAGGGGCAGGTGCTGTATGTTACTCATCCACCCACCCAACCACTCGTTCACCCACACACCCACCCATCCACCCATTAACTCACCCACTCACCCACCCACTCACTCACCCATTAAATCACCTGCCCAATTACCCACTCACCCACCTACCTAGCCATTAACTCACCTACTCACTCACCTACCCAGCCATTAACTCACCAACTCACCCACCCACCCATTAACTCACCCACCTACCCACCCATCAACTCACCCACTCACCCACCCACACATTCACTCACTCACCCACCCACCCATTAACCCACCTACTCACCCACCCATCCACCCGTTAACTCACCCACTCACCTACCCACTTACCCAGTCACCCACCCACCTACTCAGCCATTAAGTTGCCCACTCACCTGCCCACTTACTCATCCAGTCATCCACCCACCCACTCATTCACCCAACCACCCACCCATTATCTCACTCCCTCACCCACTCACCCACTCCCTCACCCACTCACCCACCTGTCACTCATTTACCCAATCGCTTACCCACCCACACACTCACCCACCCAGCCAGTCATTCACTCACCCACCCACCCACCCAATTAACTCACCCACTCACCCACCCACTCACCACTCACTCATTCACTTGTTCAGTCACTCATTCACCCACCCACTCATTCACTCATTCACTCACCTGCTCACTCACCCACTTATTCACCCACTCATTCACTCATCCACTTGCTCATCATCACCCACTTATTTACTCACTCACTCGCCTACCCACCCACTCATTCACCCGGCCACTAATCTACTCACCCACTTATTCACCCACTCATTCACTCACCCACTCACTCATTTATCCACTTATTTACTCATTTACCCACTCACCCAGTCACCCCCTCACCCACTCATTCACTCGCCCACTCACTCACTCACCCACCCAGTCACCCACTCACTCACCCACTCACCATTCACTCATTTACTCATCCACTTATTCACCCACTCACTCATTCACTGACTCATTCACCCACCCACTAATTCACTCACTCACCCACTAATTCACTCACTCCAGATCTCCTCGGCACTTCTGGCAGGGTGTTATGGATAGAGGGATGGACTGAAGAAATTTACAGGATTATCAAGCAATCTAGTCCCACTGGAGAAGAAATGCAAAACTCTGTTTCTGAGCAATAACAAATATAATTTAACTCCACCCACTTATTCAGTAGTTGAATAATTAACTAACATGACTTCTGGAGATACAGATTAAAATAAATAGACACAATCTATCAGATGTCATCATTGCACCTAAAATATATATGGAAGGATTTTGTTCCTGCCAACAGATTATGAAACAAGACAGATCTTAAATCACTGGCCTCTATTTGAACTTACAAATATTTTTAATTTTAAAAGTGTTTAAACTAGTAACTTTCATAAGTGAAGTTGTAACGGTGTGACAAAATGGAGGAGTCACTGAGCTGGACAAATATTTTCCTAATGGTTTTGCTTTTTTCATTCCTTTAAATATCAAGTAATAATATTTTTAATGTTTTTGTAAACATGAGATGTTTTAATGCTTGAAAAATTGTGTCTCATAAATAAGCTTTATTATCTGTCAAAAAGGATGAAAATATAACTTTACATTTCAGTTTTAAAGTAATTTTAGTGCCTATTAGCTATAAAGTAACAGTTATATATAATTTAGAGTATGTAGTCACTCGAAACAACTTGACATTTTCACACAAACACAGAACCGTAATCATAGTCTTGGGATTTCATTGGAAGTATGCACCACTACAGGATATTAAAATAACTTATGGGGCACAGTAATTCTTGTTTTGTATTTGTCCAAGTAGTTGTGAAGCAGGCTATAAAGTAGCAAAATAAAAACCTAAGCTCCAACTCCAGCTAAGCTGCGTTCTTAAAGTTATAGTCGTCTTTTCAAATTAAGTGTGATTAACCTAGCTGACATTTCTTGGTGTCATCTTTGACTTTTTCTTTCCTAATGATATTTTCTGTTTTGGTGACAAATTCTATTTATCGTAGCTTATTATTTGAGGCAGTGTAATTGCTTCCCTAAGATAAAAACTCTGATTGCATGTAGTTGCAATTCTGCTCTTTAATTGACAAAGGGTACATTACTTGTTGCTTTTAAGGGAGTGTGGACATGAAAGAAATTTTTGCTTTGGCTAAAACAAACAAAAGCTGAATTCTTAAGGGTGGTTTTGCCTACTGTTTTAATTTGAGTACATAGACAAGAATCACTAGTCAACCAGTGTGAGGCTGAAAATGTTTAGCAAATGGCAATGTGTATACAGGGTGTGTGTGGAAATGAAACTGAGTATTCAGTCATATTCCGCTGGTTTGAAGGACAGATAACCTGGAAACAGGCTGGTTTCAAGTATATCTTTGAGGGATCTATGAGAGGAGTATTCTGCGAATATTGTAAACCAGATGTAAGGGCAATATTTAACATACTTAAGAGAAAAAACCATTTACTGCATCATTTATAGAGCTGACACATAATTACGCTTGCCTCATTAAAGCAGGCCCAACATTATCCTCTTTCTGGCAATGCATATCACCGTATGCCCTTGAATAGAATGAAAAGGCATTTCTTTAAAATATTCCTTAATTGTACTTTTGCATTAATTTTGATTGGCCTTTTGCTCATTGGTGAGGTCTCCCAGTATCATGTGAAGCACTAACACAATAAATGAAAATTCATCCATAATAACGAGCTCTATAGTTAAATATTATTCCTGAGAGAAAGGCCAAGGAAAAAATAATTTTTGTGTGGTTGAAGATGGGCACCATTTATAATCTACATATTGCAATTAAAACCACTCAAGGATTTGACTTCCGTTAATTTTAATTGAAGTGGTATGCGGGTAGGGATTAGGTGAGTGCACAGACGTGCACAAAAATTAATATGAACCCGGAGAAATGTCTTTTCTCCATAAAAGGACTGACCAAATGTTCACAGATGGAATTTGAGAGGACCCTTATTGAATAAACCAGTAGGGCTCAGTTGGGTCATTTTGGTAGCAATTCCATATATTTTATGTTGGAAAAGACATACCCCTTTCTTTTTCTTTATAAATTATTCTCAGGCCTGATTAGTTAATGTCTTTAATTTGCATCCGTGCACCTAAATGAAAGTAAAAACAAAGTAGCCCAATAAATGTACTTTATAGATGATGGTTTAAGGAGGTGACAATTCTCGGCTAACAGATATTAATTAGGAATATTAATCACCGATGTCTCTGGGGTCAGCTGAGATGTTGGGGACAAAAGCAAAATGGAAAAGAAAAGAAGGGGACACAGTGTGAGGAGGTGCTTAGAACTTTTCAAATGGAAGAACTAATGAGAAATTTGGAACTGCGAGATAAGAAAGCTCTAAAAAACACCTCCATGTAGTTTCTTCTGGTATTTCTGAAGACAATTACAGTGAGTCTCACAACAGGTGTGCAATAAAACATTCTGAATAAACAAAAAGATGAATTGATAGATTGCATTTTAAATTTTAACACAGATTTCTCTATACATTTAGATAAATAACACAGGAAAGTTCAAAAGCACACCACCTTAGATTTCAGTAATTTGTGATCTTACAGCACAATATCTCATTCTCTGCAGAATTTCACACAAAAGAGGCAAAAACTGAAAACGAAAATAAAACCCCACAGTAGCCAACACAAAATGATTTTAATTCTTAAAGTGGATCTGATAAAATGTCGAAGATAGGGAAAAACGTTATCAAAAGCACGTCTAACAAAGACTCTTATTAATCACTTTCTATAGGGAGACACGTGTTACATCTTCCCTTCCTTATTTCTTTAATTCATTCATAAAGCCAATAGAACACTGACCACAGAGGCAGGCCGTTTGTCTTGAGGAGCTTTCTGGGCCAGCACTTGGAATGATACCCAGGTTTGGTGGAGGGTTTGAGGTCTGCCCTTTCCTTTTGCCATGGGACCACCCTGCCTTTGACACTGGAAGAGTCCATTCAGCCCACAAGCAGGTAGCCTTACCTTAAAGAGATAATCTATGTTGTGCCAATAATTTTTTAAAACGTGGTTTTTTTTTTCTATGTTTTTAGACCACTTAAAACCCAACTGTTACCTCAGTCAGGGGCACATTCATATTCAAGAAGAACAATACTGTCTCATAATAAAATTCAGCCCAAGACTTCTCTGGTTGCTGAGTTCCTCTTGCAGGCCTGGGGAAGGGGAGAAGGCTGTGGTTACATTTCAGTAACCTAAGACTCTGGGATAAACTTTCCCACTTCCTGGCCAATGCTCTGGCTGTTGGGATAATTAATTTATCTGTTAAAGATTACATTTTCTCTTCCCAAAATATAGGCAGTTCTGGTAAATCTAGATATACTTGTCATAATTATAAAGAGTTTCAAATATCTCTTTTATGAATTTCACAATTCTCCCAAATTATCAAGTTGAAATATTATTAACTTCGACATTGGTGTCTCAGTTGTTAGATTTGACATTGGCAAAGAGGATGAATTAAATTCCAAAGGGATCACAGAAGTCAGAAAAAAATCCAAAAATGATGCATAATTTCTACCTATATATTTTACTAATTGGGTGAATGTTTTAATTTGATTTTCCCCCTGAAATTCTATTATATAAAAATGACCTGATGGAGACTCTTTTGACTTTTCTGCCATCTGCCAGGACTTGTGCAGTCTTCATTTCAAAACTCTGGGAAACGAACAAACCAACTTCTTCCAAGCAAATCAGTAAATTCCAGTTCTGGATTAGGTAAATGTGGGAGATTTATAGGAAACTCAGGTCACTAGTAGAGCGGGCTCAACCATCTCTTAAAAGCTGTGGTCCTTGGCACTTCCTTCTGAAGGGGATGCACCTGGCTGATGACGTCACGTCTTTGTTGTTCATAACTTTAGAGTTGTAACAATACCCCTTTATGTCAAGATTACATATCAGATTGTGAGTGAGAGTAATATTAGTGACAACTTTTCATCTGCTCTTATTTTTATAAACAATAAGCTTTTGAAAACTTCTGTCATTGTATAATTGATAATTTATGTGCAGCCGCCCTCCCCATCCAACATGACCGTTTCCTTTGTCACCAAATAGAACCCAGGACACGTAATCAAGGGTCAGCTAAGCCCAGCCATAGTGCTAGGAAATTTACTCACATCATCTCTGGTCTTCACCCCAATTCTGCAAGGGAGGCAATATCATTTTTACTTTTTGATTAGAATATTGAAGAACAAAAGAGTCTCGTTTATGTGAATAATTTATTATGTTTCTTACTGTCTCTGGTCTAAAGATCCAGGCAAAACAATTACTCTGAAATTTAGTACCAGCTCCTAAGAGACTTGTGCATTTTCTTTTCTCAGAAAAGAGGAGAATCACGTCAGTACATGCTATTCTACTCTCCTCTTTTACTGTTGGAAATTCAGTTAAGTTTATTGTTCAATGGCAATGTCACAGTTAAGATAAGCTAGGTTGTGCTGCAAGAACAAACAGCCCCCAAATCTCAGAATTGAAAAGCAACTAAGGTATATTTTTTGCTTATGCTAAAAGCCCATCTGAGGTTGGCCAGGACCTAAGCTGACAAAGCAGCTCCTCTCTGGAACATCGTCAGCTCTTGTGGCACAGGGGAAAAGAGGGCGCGGGGTGAGGCACAGATTCACTCTTAAAGCTTTCCTTGGGAGTAACATGTCACTTCTGCCAACATCTCACTGGTCAAAGCAAGTTATGTGACCACACCTAACTTAAAAGGATAACTCTTCTCCGCAGGAATGTGCACATTGAGTCAAGATGACAGTGTGTTGGGGGAAGGAAAGCAGCCCACGGGTGTGAGCTGGGATCCCAGCTCCTCCACCTGCAAGCTGTGTGATGTGGGGCAAATTTCTTCATCTCTCTCTGCTTCAGTTCCCTCACTTTAAACATGGAAACCATCCTAGGACGTTCCTCCCAGCGTCCAGCCCAGAGTGAACACTCGCTCAATGGGAGCTTGGGGTCTTCACTTTGCAGGAAACCCAAGATGGCGGTGATGAATTCCCCTGCAAATGGGCTTCAGCAACCAGGGCGATGCTGAGCATTGACCTGACAGGCACACAGGCCACACAAACTGTGGTTTTCTGAAAAGCTTCCAATTGGCTTACAATTCCCAGAATTTTGTTGAGGTTAAGAATATTTGGAAACTTGATGATAAAAAGTTGCCACAAAAATAAAATGTCATGTTTCTTTTCCCTATGTATAAAAGTAAACCATGTTTATTGTAAAACTTTTGAAAGTCAAAGAGAAGATAACAACGCCACTCAGAAATCTATTCTGAACGGTTTGGGCATATCCCCCACAGCCTCTTTTTAGCGCAGGCTGTAGTCATTGCTTTACTATATTGAAATGATATTATTTGTTCTGTTTTGTAACCTGCCTTTGGTACTTGACAGTAGATTTGGACTATTTAACCATGTAAGTGGATATTCTCAACATGAATCTGAAAGGCAGAATAGATTCTAGTCTATCAGAGCGAAGTAACAAAATTCATTTAACTAGCCCCAATTGGACATTTAGGTCATGTAAAAATTGTCGCCATTACAAATATCATTGTGATGAACGTGAAGGTGCATAATTATTTGCAATTGCTTTTGCCTTAGGAGGAATTCTTAGAAGTGGAATTCCCTGTTTAAAGGTTGTGCCCAATTTGAAACATTGTAGAAAATTGCATTTCTGAAAGATTACGTATAAAATAATGCTCCTATCAGCAGTGCACGAAAGTGCCCATTTCCCCAGTTCCTCACCCACACTGGGCATTTTGTGTTCGTTAAGTTTTGTAGACTTGATGTCATAGAAACGATGCTTTGTTGTTATTTTAATTTGCATTTCTTTGATTACTACGAGGTAGAATTTTTATTACCACATGTTGTTGGCTATTTGGCTTTCTTCTCTTGTGAATCATTTGTTTCTGGCCTTGGACTCTTTATCAATGGAGGTATTTATTTTTCTCGTATTAATTTTTTAAGAGTCTTTTATAGATTAATGATATATTCTTACATGCTTTGTGTTTGCTCTTATTATTTACTTTATCTCTTGTATAACATGTGCATGTGTTTAAAGTGATCGCTGTCTCTATCTTTTCCTTTTGCTTCTGTGTTCCTACCTCTATCTTCTCCCAAGTTCAAATATTTATCTATATTTCTATATTTTCTTCTTCTTTTGTGTATGTGTGTTATGTGTGTGGTTTTTTTTTTTTTTGTATTTTACCTTTAAAAGAATCCATTACAAATTAATTCTAATGTTTTCTGAGAAGGGGAATTTGACTTAATTTTTTCTAGTTAGCCACTTGAACTTGAGCTATTTATTGGATTAGACTTTAACCTTTGCTTTGAAATATGACCTTTAATATACTAAATTTTTTTGAATTGTAGCAATTTATTTATTTATTTTATTATACTTTAAGTTCTGGGATACATGTGCAGAACGTGCAGGTTTGTTACATAGGTACAAACATGTGCCATGGTGGTTTGCTGCACCCATGAACCCGTCATCTACATTACGTATTTCTCCTACTGCTATCCCTCCCCTAGCTCCCCACACTCCGACACACCCTAGTGTGTGATGTTCCCCTCCCTGTGTCCCTGTATTCTCAATCAACAACATGCTAAATTCTTATACACACTCCCACTAAGATTTTTAGTCTCTCCCATTCTTCTTTTAATTCTCCCCTTCTTCCTCTTAGGTAATCAGATAATCAGTGTCAGTTAACAGTTTTGTTTGCATCT
Source organism: Pan paniscus (assembly GCF_029289425.2). Taxonomy (NCBI): domain Eukaryota; kingdom Metazoa; phylum Chordata; class Mammalia; order Primates; family Hominidae; genus Pan; species Pan paniscus. Next base: position 141,105,277 of record NC_073257.2, on the reverse strand, counting down.
CTATCCATCTAGTCATTCATCCATTCACATATCCAGAATATAGACATTTTGATATTGATCTTGTTTTGTCTTACAAAAATGGGATCACAATGCAATTTGATATTTTTTAAAAGTCACTTGCCCATAGATGAAGTGACTCTTTTGCTGGTGCCTCGCTGTCTCAGCTATGGTGGCTTTATCGTTCATTTCCCCATCTAGAAACACAAGTCCCTCTCATTTCATTTCAGACATTTTCTGATCGTTCTTCTTCACTTATTTCCAAGGTTAATTTTAGAACCATTTTTATGAGAAAAAAATATCCCTTTTGGGGTACAAATGGAATTAAATTAAATGTATAAATTAGATTGGGAAGATTTGACATATTGTATTTCTGCTGTTATTGTTTCCTATTAATGGACATAATATGACTCTTGATCTTGTTTAAATATCCCTCTTTGGCTCTCAATAGATTTTGCAGTTAAATGTAAATATTTTTGTTAAAATCATTTTTTGTTATTCTAACTTTTTTCTTTCTATTGTGAATGCAATTTTTATTATATTTTCTATCTTTTTATTGTTCTTATATAGGAAAAAATACAAAATTTTTAAACTTATTTTTTATCTCATGATCTCTGACCTATATAGTTAGTTGTAATAGTTCTTCAGTTCATTACTTTCTCTCCTATGACAGACAATCCATGAATAATGATTCTTTTGTCTCATATTTTCCAATATATATTCCTATTTTTTTCTGTACTAATTGAATGGAAAGACATCAGTGTTTCTGAGTTTGTTGGAAATTTCTTTGGGATTTTATCATTAAGTGCATGAGTGTACATGTTTATTATATACACTAATAATTTTATTATGTACATGTTTATTACACACACTAATGCACGTAATGATAAAATCCCAAAGAAATTTGTATCCTTTTATGTTTGCATATGCAGTGCATTTTAAGACCATTTCTTGAAATAAATACATTATTTTTCTCTTTTGAGCTATTAATATAATTGATTATATTACCAGATTTTCTGGAATTAAACCATCCTTACCTTCCTGGAATAACTTTTATTTGGTCATCTCTAAAATGTGTTCATTTTTCATCTCATTTAGATTTTCAAAGGTATTATCATAGGTGTCTACACCGAATGGTCTCTTACTGTTCCTTACATAGCCTTATTTGTAATTGTCTCCTTTCTCCTTCCAAAAGTCATGCATTGCCTTTTCTTTATTTTACTGGTGCTTCATATTTTCAATTTTTGTTATTAAATTAGAACAAATAAAACAATCTAAAATTATCTGAATAAAGAGTTTATTTTTCCCTACTCCCTCTCCATTCTCCCATTCTTCCTTTTAGGTAATCAGATAATCAGTGTTATTTAACACTTTGATTTGCATATTGGTCTGTCTGTCTATTTATCTACTCATTCATCCATTCATATATCCAGAATATACACATTTTGATATTGATCTTGTTTTGTCTTATAAAAATGGGATCACAATGCAACTTGATATTTTTTAAGTAATGGTACATAGTGAATATCTCCCTGGGCTGATAAATAATATAAAACAGCTGCTTAATATTCCATAATGTTTTATTATAGGATATTTAATTTAAGCTCTACTGATGGTTGATTCCAGTATTTTTGTTTTCAAATAATGTTTTACAATTATACAGATAAATATGCATGCTGAAATTTTTATTGTATAGGGTAAATATCCAGAAGAAAACATGGCTGGTTAAGAGAAAACATGAATTTAACCTTTTATAGATAATGCTAGTTTATTTCATTTAAAGTTTGTAATGATTCATTCTCCTAACTGCACTGCCTGAGAATGTCCTTTTCCTAATGTTCTTGCTAACACTGAATGTTACCGATATTCATAATTTGTGCTAGTGTTTAAAATGAATGAGATCTCCTCACTGCTTCAATTTACATGTCCTTGACCACATATTTATTGATAATTATTTGAATTTTCTTTTCTTTGAATTGTCAGTCTAGATGTCTGTCCATTTGTTGTTGTTGTTTTTTTTTTACTTACTCTTTACTCTTCTACCTATACATTTGCAGAAGTTCTTAGTGATTTAGGGATACAGATATTTGTCTATTATGTGGGTAGTCAAGAAGGTTATCATTTGTCTTTCTACATTGTGGCATCATATGGCACCCAGTTATTTAAAATATTTAAAGGTGAGCTAACTCCCTTTTCCTGTATTCCTTTTGGGTTTTACTTGGGAAAGTTTCTCCAGCCTCACTGCTATTCAAATATTATCTTAAAATTAAGTGTAACATTTGATACATGAGTTTATTATCAAATGAAAGTGGCCAAATTGATTAGTCACTTCATATCATTTTGTTTGTTTGTTTGTTTTTGAGATGGTGTCTAGCTCTGTTGCTCAGGCTGGAGTGCAGTGGTGTGATCTCAGCTCACTGCAATCTCTGCCTCCTGGGTTCAAGTGATTCTCTTGCCTCAGCCTTCCGAGTAGCTGGGATTACAGGCACGTACCACCACACTCAGCTAATTTTTATTTTTTAGTAGAGATGGGGTTTCGCTATGTTGGCCAGTCTGGTCTTGAACTCCTGACCTCAAGTGATCTGCCCGCCTGGGCCTCCCAAAGTGCTGGGATTACCGGTGTGAGCCACAGCATCATATAATTTTTATTTAAATTTTAGGTGGATTAAAATTAAAAAGATCTTGACAACAAACTAGATTTGGACTTATTTTATTGATTTTTCTGTTTTAATTTATTGGTATCTGATTTATTTAGTATACTAGGTATTTGCTGTGATTTCCTCTTGTTTCTAAGTGAAAGGATTAGTTCATCAGTTTCTATGTTTTGTTAATAAATAAGTTGATAGAATAATGAATGGCCCTCAGAATTGCTTCACCAACAACAAAAAAAGCAGCATAAGGCATAGCACTGTTTAGATTTGTTGCTTTAGAAAAGGCTGAAGAAGAGTGGTCTGTAAATGTTTTTGCTTGTTGTGCTTTTAGTCAACTCTACTATATTTTGTCATCATATGTCTGTTACTCTCTTTTCTTCTTAATGTGAGTTCTTTTTATCCTTATGGTCACATTGTGACTTTCAATGGAAAAAGTATTAATTAAATTCAATCCAGCTGAAAAAAATATAATTGCTTCACCAACAACATATCACTTGGCTGGTCCTATTTGTAAGACATAACTTTTTTTCCCTCTGACATGTTAAGATTCTGCTCCCAGTCTGGCACTGCATGTTCTAAAGGATGACTTGGAGACCATCTGTCATTGCTCTCTTATGTAGATAAACTCTGTTTTATCCAGAGAAAGGCAGGATGTGCTTTCTTCCTCCTCCTTGCAATTTTTCATCACTTGCTGGAGGATATATAAATATGCCTCTCACCGATGGCTTTTACATGAAGCACTGTGAACTTTCTCAATCAGCAAGCCCACATCATTGCTGCTCTTTTAGTTAGAGAGGGTAACGTTTGATAACTTCTGTTCTTTGGAGGGACAAGAGATCCCTTCTAGACCACCAGTTAATTTTTGTATGTTTAGACTGTTATCTGTGCTCATTGATCATGCTCTTTTCTTTCTTCATTTTCATTTCTTTGTCCTTTTTCTCTCTGTTCAAAAGAGAATCCCAAATACGTATGCCATAGTCATGGTCAGGTGTTCTGTGGTTCACTGTCTACAACATGGCTTTAAATCCTGTTGCACTTTTAATCTTTTGTATCCCTTTCTTTACTCATTTCTCTCTCTCTGTTCATTCTCTCCTTTCATATTATTATTTTTTATTACTATTTTTTTGACACCAAGTCTCACTCTGTTGCCCAGGCTGGAGTGCAATGGCATGGTCTCAGCTCACTGCAACCTCCACCTCCCGGGTTCAAGCAATTCTCCTGCCTCAGCTTCCTGAGTAGCTATAGTAGGACTATAGGTATGCACCACCACACCCGGCCAAATTTTGTATTTTCAGTGGAGATGGGGTTTCACTATGTTGGCCAGGCTGGTTTTGAACTCCTGATCTCAGGTGATCCACCTGCCTCGGCCTCTCAAAGTACTAGGATTACAGGCGTGAGCCACATGTCCAGCCATATTCTTATTTTTTTTAATCTTGTTGGCTTTAATTTCCTGTCCTTTTTCACTGGAGTTGAGTTTTGAGCTCTTGAGTATGCTGAATGAATTCCAGGGGCTCACTTCTAATTTATGTTGTGGTTACCAGCCAGAAGGATGCTTTTTCTCTAAGTTGAGAACAAGATTCATGATGTCTTACTGTGTTGTGCTTTTAGAGTTGCCTCGTGTTGTATTTTTTATTTATATTTCTGATTGAAACAAAAAGATGAAATAAAAGAAGAAAGAGCTCCCCAGTCTCAATGCTTCAGCTGCCCAGAAAAGTGGGTGGAGACAGGGACCTTTCTCCACTGGTGGAGGGAAGGTGGCTGGACTCAGGGTCCCACTGAGTCCTTAGATACTAGGGGGCATCATTGAACATGCGTCTGTCTATGTTCACATACACCCTCTTCTCACCTAGTGTGGTAAGTGAGCAAGATGCGCAGAAACACTTCCTTCCAGCTGGCATTGCACTAAGCATCTTTCCTGCATCTGCTCCTGAGTTTGTAAACCAGGATACCGTGTGCACCATACATCCCACACCTTGTTCTGTTATTTTCTGGGGATTTCTGACTTTCAGCTCATGTGAAAGAGCACCAGGCCTTCTCTTCAAGTGCTCTGCTTGGAGTGATGATGGGTTCTTCCAATGTGCTCCCGGCTTTCTGCAGCTGGAATCTTTCTTGTGAACCACAGCCTGAGTTTTTCATGAGGCAAAACCTGTATAAGGGGGTGTTGATTGATTGTTGATTTTAAAAGTAGAGTTCCATTTGACTCATTTTTTGAGATTTACCCAGAGTCTGCCATTAAGCTCTTAATTCATCTTAGTTTTCAGAAGTACTGTGGTGCTTTCAATATTTTTAAAGTTGCTTTGTAAGTGTCTTCACAGATATACATCATTTATTTAACAAATAGTTTTGAAAACTCCTCATGTGCTAGTTTATGGGAATATAATATTCTGAAAACAGGGTCAAAGATAGGTACAGGCTGTATCAGGTCTGCTAGCCAGGTGCCATTTCAAACCAGAAGAAAAAAACAGGCGTGTATTTAAAATACCTAGAACACTACCCAATGCACAGCAGATGCAAAATAGATTGTTCTTCTCTTCTACCCCACTCCTTTTATCTTCATGTGAGGAAGGCAGGCTTGGTGTTTTTTTTCTTTGGATGCTCAAACCAGAGAGGCAGAAGGAAATGCAGTATCTGTGTTGGCACTGGTGATGTGTAGGTGTCCAGGGCACACATTTGAATTCCAATAACTGGTTATTCCACTGACTGTAGAAAATACCTACGTACCCATGCTAGATCAGTCAATAAATCTGAAATATTCATGAAAAACAGCAATAATCTTATGAATTTTTTTAGGAGGTAGAAGGGAGAATAAACCAAACAATTCTGAATTTTAACATTAAAAAGTTTCAAGACAACAAAACCCTGAGTTAGTTTTGTATAAATAACAGATGAGTGTACCAGTCGAGTGTGTAAGTGCTGGGAACAGGAAAACACGCGGGCCCATTGTCGCTGAAATACGATAAGAGCATCTGTGTTTTTAAAGATATGGTGGTGTAGTTCTTAAAGGCAGCACTTAGATAAAGAAAAGGATGGTAGCAAGACCCAGTTCCCTTTGGGATTCCCGATGACAATGTAACAGATGACTCCAGATGACAATGTAAGAGGGGGAATGGAAAGAAATTATATTAACAAACTGTTGTTGATGGTTATAATAAGATTTAAGCAACCAAATAACCGAACCTGAAAGACCAACATATTTGTCAAGATGATTTAGAAGGAGCCTAACATTGAGGATGTCAAAGGCTGCAATTACGTCTGAACTCATTTTGGGAATGGCTTCCTGGCATCAGCTGCACTGAGAGTGTTATCGCATGTCTTGATGAGGGCATTTTAGCACGCCACCGAAATTGGACTAAACTCCTCAAAATGCATTATTGTTATTTAGTTGCATTTTCTCCATAGTGTGATCACCAATTTGAATTAGATTTGCAGTTTAAAAAAATAATGGAGACTGCCAGTTGTAAAAAATTCAGTGTGCTTAAAAGGAACCACATTTAGACAGCTTGCGATTGTCCATAGGACAGAAGCATCTACGCCATTTCAAATAACAACACAAAGTAAAGAAGACTATTTAGAAAACTTAAAAATATATTCATCTTAGATTTTAAGATTCAAAGACATTAGAAAACAAGAATGTCCAATCACATTACTTTCCAGCTATTATTTTTCCTTCACAAAATGGCTATATCTATATATCTATATTAATATATAGATCTATATTAAATTCCTAAATTTAGGAAAAGCATATATCTCTTATTCCCTTCAATGATAGCTTGAAAATTTCTTTCATTCTTAAGTTAGAAACATTGTCTTGCCTTTTGATTAATATTTATTCTCATCAGCCTTAAAAATGGCAGGAATGATAAATTCCAAATATAGCAGGCCGCCGTGGCTCAGGCCTGTTGTCCCGGCACATAAGGAGGTGAGGCTAGGTGTTTGAGGCCAGCCTGGGCAACACAGAAACCTTTCATTTATATAACTGAAAAATTCTGAATATATTTCTAGGGTTTATTAAACTGTTCTAATTTATGAAATTAAATTTCTTTGAAATTCAATCTATAACCATGTAGTTGTTGAAAATCAATTGTTTAGCTCAGGGTTTCTCATCTTTGGCAAAATTGGCATTTTAGACTAGATATTCTTTGTTGCAGGGGCTGTCCTGTGCATTGTGGAATATTGCGCAGCTTCTCTGGCCCCTACCTACTAGATGCAAGTAGCATCACTCCCATCCCCAAGTGTATCAAAAGTGTAACAAAAATGTCACCAGGCATTGCCAAATGCATCCAGGAAGGACGAAACCACCCTGGTTGAGAACCACTGGGTTGACTCACTAATGCTTTCCATGGATTTCACTCCTCATGGAGTCAGTCTCCAGGACTTTCTTTTCCCCGCTGCCTGAGTGTAAACAGTGTCTGAGGTTTGTGTCCTACTGTGTGGGGAGCCTTTTCGGACACTCTTCGCTGGGCAAAATATTTAACGATGCTGCTAATTTGATCTGTAAGTCTGTACTGATATAGATGAATTAATAAATAAATGAGGGGAAGAAGCACAGCTCTTCTTCACAGTTGATTGACAAGTAGAAGAAATGCTGGTGATTTTGCAATCATCATAGTAATGACTGGATTAGTCATGAATCCTCAAATGGATGCTAAATTTAAGTGCAACTTTTGAGACTTTTACTTGATATAATTTCCAACCTATACAGAAGTTGCAAAGAACTGCCGAATTTACCCAGGATTGTTGATTGCTAACATTTTGCCCTATTCAACTGTCTTTCTGTCATACATATCTATAGACATACATACACGCAAACACACATGTGCATATATATATACTAATACACATGCACCATATTCATACCCATGCATATATACAAGCATACATGAATACACACACACATATTTTTTCTGAATGCATTGAGAATAAGTGATAGATATCATGTTGCATTTATTCCAAAAACCACTTTAAAAGTAATTTCTAAAAACAAGAAAATTCTGTTACACACAGTATAATTATGAGAAAGAATAACTTTAACATTGATGCATAGTCCATTTTTAAATTTCATCAAATGCACTAATAATGTTCTTTAGAGCCATACATATTTTCCCATAAGTGGGTTCTAGTATCTCAATTCTAGCCTGGATAGTTCCTGAATTGTTTCATAGTCTTTTTAAAAATCTTCTTGACTTTGATATTTTTGAAAAGTATAGACTAGTTATTTTGTAGAATGTTCTTTGATCTGTGTTTGTGTGATATTTTCTGAATGCTTGGGTTCAGATTTTGCATTTTCGGCAGGAATATCACAGAAGTGACATGGTGCCCTTCCCAGTGTTTCGTATCAGGAGAAACCATGAGGTCACTGTGTTCCAATATAGATGATAGTCGCTTTGGCTACTTGGCTAGGGTGGGGTCTGCCAGATTTCTCCATTGTAAATTTACTCTTTCTCTGATAGTAATAAGTAATTTGTGGGAACATACTTTAAGAAGGTGTCAATATCCTATTTCTCATCAAAGTTTCATCCATTAGTTTTGGCATCCATTTGAGGATTCATGCCCAATTCAATCATTACTATGATGATTGCAAAATCACCAGCATTTCTTCTACTTGTCAATCAACTGTGAAGAGGAGCTGTCTTCACAGCTCATTTATTTACTAATTCATCTATATCAGTACAGACTTATAGATCAATGAGTTTTAGTCTATTGCTATCAATGTAATTCTGTGGTTCGAATTGCCTGGGTTTGGCCATCAAGAGCCACTCCAAACTGGTTCTGTGTTGTATTGACATGTCTCCATCATTTTCTAAACACTTTCTGACTTTCTAGCACAAAAGCTCTTCCAGGATCATCTTTTCTGGCTTGAGCCTTAGAATCACCATGTGTCCAAAGACCCCTAGCTCTTTTTAGTAAGGATGGGTATTTGAAAACCCCAGTCTGGGTGCTCAGTGCTGTAAGTGATCAATAAAATATATTCAAGCACAAGGTTGGGGATGCACCAGATACAAATCATCAGAAAGAAAATACAGGATTCAATGGACCAGGGAGGGAGGTAATTTGGAAATTGACTATCCCTTGAATTTGCCGGATGAATTGCCCAATGCAAATTCATTCACCTTCAGAGCTTCATTTGCAAGTGTACACAGTCTGGAGAAACTGGTTGTGCTCTGTTTCTCACAAGAGTTGACTTGGAAATAGTTTGACCAGGGAGCTGTGGCCTCTCCAGTGGTGTTTGGAAAGCCATCACACCGGAGCCACCTTCTGTGCTGCTGAAAGGAGGAGTCGGTGGAGGCAGCAGAAATGACAAAGTGCAGGGCAGCCTGAGCCTCCCTTGCCCAGCTCGGAGCCCCTTGAAATTGGCACGGTGATTGACTTCTTTGGGGGCTCAGAACGTGGAGGGGAGAGGCCCAGCAGGAGCGCGCGCCTCACTAATTGCATTACGATTGCATGAGATATTGCAAGGTTTACTATGAACTGTTGGCTTCAGAACACAGGCTGGTGAGCTCCGGGAGCAGTTGGCAGCAGGAGAGGAAAAAACGACAATCATTTGAAGAGTCAGCGCGGAGCTGCAGCCAGAGCGTGCGCTCTTGGCCTGGCACTCCAACTTTTGGCTGAGGCGCGCGCTCAGCGGAAGAATCGCGCCGGTTAAAATGTTGGCAGGTTGCAGAAGGTATCTCCTCCTTCTTTTGTCTGGTTTTGATTGCAATAGTTTGGGAAGCTGGCAAACAGTTTGGTTTTGTTCTGAATATATTGGCTAGGAGCCTAAGCCATTTCTTTCTTTTTAAGCTATTTGAACTTGGACCAATCAGCTAGTTCATCAAGATAATTTATCAAGCCAGAACCACAATTAAAAATATTAAGCTTACAAAGCTGGCTTTTGATCTGATTATTAAACCACCTATTACAAATAGCCAAACTAGCACATAGATGTCTCTTTTGAATGCTCTAGTTACGACACCTTCTTAGTTATTTCAGACTACGCGGGTGCTGACCCTTTTAGACTGCAGCCCTAGAGTTTCTAAATAAGAATTTAATTCAAGTTGACTGGGGAGTTTCCTAATGATCCCAAAACTTTTCGTAAGCTGGAGAAATATTTTGTATTATGCCTCTAATAAATATACAGACAAACCCTCGTGCGCACCACTGGGAGAAAGGTTCTCTCCTAGAAGGCACACAGCATCGTGCTGGCTGTTCCTATACCCAGTTGAACACCTGCGTGATCCTTGGCCACACGCCACCGAAAAATTCAGAATAGCTGACTTTTCAGACCCAAATGAACGTCTCATCTCATTTGAACATTCACCTCAGACCTTTAGAAATTATTGGAAAGCTAACCAATGTTCATAGTGACTATAAATTTAATATTGAATCTAAGTTAGACTAGTATTTTAATTGGTTATTATAAGATGCAAAGCCAAGATTGACTCCATCTATGCAAAAATGTGAAGAAACTTGTGTGGGTCCATGATGACATTCTCTGATGACTTTGTGGATGGAAAAATATCTTAAGGTCTTGCCAATGAGCCAGATGCACTCTTGTTGGGCTTATGTACATTTTGGGAAAGAAAATAAAAATTCTGATTATTGCAAAAATGAGAAATAACAATTAAGTTGCTAAAACCTCAGATAAACATCATTTTGTTGTAATTTATTCATTTATTTAAAATATCTAATCAGAAAAAAAATAATTAACATCCCACATCTCTACAGCAATGGCCCAGGGATAAAGAAGTATAAAAATAGCACTGTGCTGGGATCTAAAATGTGTGCTGTTAATACAAATGCGATATTCACATAAGAGTTCTTGATTACCTTAAGTTGATGTTACCTCTTTAGCTATGTTACAACTGGCTCCAACTGAATTAAAGAATTTTCTAGATGATCAATGCAGTAAACAGTTTGCCTCCAAAGAGATAAAATGCCAACAAAATAATTACCTCATGGCACTTTATGTCAATTATTTCATTTGTATTTAATTAAAAGCAGTCAAAACAGTTGGCTGAGGCATAAAAATTCCCTTAGCTCTATAGTTTTTAAATTGCCATAAGAGTGTTTTGTTGCCAGGTGTATAGTTGGCCTTTTGAAATAATCTGGAATCTATTTTACAAGCAAACCATTGGCTCTAATATTTCTGTTGTTATTTCTCTGGGGAGACAACTTCCTACGGTTATTCACTATGATCCATTAACATGGTGATATGGCCAGCATTGGAGGCAAGTTCTTACGTAGCCAGTGGCCACAGGTGGCCTCTGCAGAGGAGCAGTTTCAGTTGGATGGCCAATGGCAGACCCAGGTGAGCGTGTTGGCATTGCTAAGAAGATAATATGGCAAACTGAGGCAATTGAAAATTGGAGAAGGGTTAGATGAGAACTGAAGAGTTTCCTATACTGACCACAGGAAAGGCGGCCACAGGCAAGGTGTGCTAGCTGCTTGAATAATTTTCACCAGTGTGTAAAACTGAATGTTTTCCTTGTTTATTAAAACTGATCTACTATTACAGTACTGAAAAGCTGAGGTCATTTCCAACATGCTCTTTTCCTTTCCTTCATGTATTCCTCTTATATAAGAGATCACATTTTGTGTCAGCATAAGTAATGCTATCTGCTGTGATGAACATCACCAAACTGTCAGTGCCTTCATATAATGTAAGTTTCTTTGAAAGAGTTCTAGCATTTTAGTCCTGGTAGTCTGTTAAATGGACATTTGAAATTAACCCCACCCCTCAACTGCAAAAGAACCCCCAAAACAATAGGGGGAAGGGCAGGCACTCAGAGGGACTCACCCTGAAGGGGTTGGAATGATAAACCCAGCCATGTTTAGGTGTCCACCAGGGGCTGGGTGGACAATTCTTGCTGTCTTGTAAGTTTTGTGATCCTTTGCCATTTAAAAAAAGTCCATACTAGAAGAGGAAACGATTTTAGAGCCTACAAATATTGCACCTATTTCTCAGGTGCAATATTAAGTAATCTGAAGTCATTTCAGGACACGTCTCTCTTTTTTTTCCCTCTCTACTTTGCCTTTTAAGAGTAGCTGCTTGAAATAGGCAAAGCATGTGTGTCACACACATGCTGCCCACAGAGCTTGACCCTATAAGAGACCCTGCTCCAAACCTGTCCCTTCCTATATGCCCCTGTCTAGCCTCTGCCCCACTCCTCACTCCGGAAGGTCCACTCTCCCTGAGGAAAAGGAGCTGGAATTAAAATTTTGGTTTTATTAGACATGTATGCATGTTTGACAGTACATTATGTAGTCTTGTTTAATCTTGGGCTTATAAAAATGGTATCATTCCACATGCAGCCTTCTAGGGCCAACTTTTTTTCACTCACAATTGTATTTCAAGATTCGTCCATGTTGTAAGCAGTTGTGGTCCAGTCACGTAATTTCTGTGCATGTTGCATTCTGTGAATATGTATCTGTTTATAGGCCCCGTTTTCCCAGCCATGGACCGGAAGGCAGTCTGAGAGACAATTTCCAGTTTGTCCAGCATGAGAAGTTCTGCTGTGGACATCCCTTCACGAGTCTCCTGTGTAGTGTGGGAGAGTTTCCCTTGGCCCACATGTAGGCATGTGATGACTGGGTCGTGAGGTCTTTTATCCATCATCCCCTCACGCCTCCTCTGATTTTCCTTTGCACCCAGTTTCTTCTCTTTTCTCCTGCCTCTGGTCTTCTGCTCCCCAGAGGCACTCATAGGGAGGGCTCAGGTCCTCCTTGGGGTCCTCCCTGGGGCATGGCTTCTTCCCTGTCTCAGGCTAGGAAGACAGTGCTGACACTGGTCAGGTCATGGGCACTTAGTTCACAAGTAGATGTACTTGGGTCTGTTTTGTCTTCCAGGCTTACCCCAGACCCTCGTGGGCTCCAGAGGCAGGGTGGAAAGGAGGGCTCTGTGCCTTCTGCCTCATGTTCGTGAGCAAGACTTCCAAGGCAGGAAATTAGCTGGAAATGAGAGTAGCAGACAGAAAGCACAGAATGTGTCACATTGGACACTCAGTGGAGCAGCCTGGGGAGAGGGGAGAGTTCTGATGGTAACAGGCTTCATGTGTCATCATTGCAGAACTGATGGCTTTCACAACTTTTCTTGTACAATTGAGAGAACTCTCAGTTCCACCAGTGATGTGGGCATGCTCGTAGTAGTAATAATAGTAGTAGCAGTGGTAGCAACAGCAAACTCCGATGGAGCCCTTACTAAAGGCCATTACTGTGCTGCTTGCACTTAAACAGGTATGCCTTGTCATTTGCACATCACTTTGTTGAACTTCACAACTTCACAGACACTTTTTTTTTTTTAACAAATTGAAACTTGGTGGCAACCCTGAGTTCATCAAGTCTGTCGGTGCCATTTTTCTAACATGCTCACTTCATGTCTCTGTGTCATATTTTGGTAATTCTTACAATATTTCAAACTTGTTATTGTTATGATGTCTGTTATGGTGATCTGTGATCAGTGACCTTTGATGTTACTATTGCAAATCTTTGGGGACATTTTGAACCATGCCTAAATAAGATTGCAAACTGTATTTGTCTTTTCTCACACTGCTAATAAAGACATACCCGAGACTGGGTAACTTATAAAGAAAGAGAGGTTTAATGGACCCACAGTTGCACACGGCTGGGGAGGCCTCACAATCATGGCAGGAGGTGGAAGGCACATCTTACATGGCAGCAGCAGCAGGCAGGAGAAGTGCCAGCAGGGGAAATGCCAGACACTTATAAAACCATCAGATCTCACGAGAACTCACTCACTATCATGAGAGCAGTATGAGGGAAACCACCCCCATGATTCAATCATCTCCACCTGGCCCCGCCATTGACACATGGGGATTATTACAAGTCAAGGTGAGATTTGGGTGGGGACACAGAGCCAAACCAAACGATATCACAAACATACTCAATAAGTGTGTTGTGTTCAGACTGCTCCACCAACCAGCCACTCCCCATCCTTCTTCCTCTCCTTGTGCCTCCCTTTTTCCTGAGACAAAACAATATTGAAATTAGGCCAATTAATAACCCTGCAGTGGTCTCTAAGTGTTCAAATGAAAGGAAGAGTCACATATCTCTCACTTTAAATCAAAAGCTAGAAGTGATTAAGCTGAGTAAGGAAGGGAAGGCATGTCCACTGCCAAGATAGGCTGAAAGCTGGGCCTCTTGTACCAAACAGCCAAGTTGTGAACACAAAGGAAAGGTTCTTGAAGGAAATTAAAAATGATACCCTCGTGAACAAAAAACATGATAAGAAAGCAAAAAGAACCTTATTGTTAACATGGAAAATGTTTTAGTGGTCTGGATGGAAGATCAAACCAGCCACAACATTCCCATAGCCAAAGCTGAATCCAGAGGAAGGCACTAACTCTCTTCAATTGTATACTGGCTGAGAGAGGTGAGGAAGCTTCAGAAGAAAAGCATGAAGCTAGCAGAGGCTGGTTCATGAGATTTAAGGAAAGAAGTCACCTCCATAGCATAAAAGTGCAAGGTGAAACAGCAAGTGCTGATGGAGAAGCTGCATCAAGTTATCCAGAAGATCCAGCTAAAAGCACTGATGAAGGTGGCTATACTGAACGAGAGATTTTCAAGGTAGATGAAACAGCTTATACTGGAAGAAGATGCCATGTAGGTCTTGTATAGCTAGAGAGGAAACCTCAGAGCCCAGCTTCAAAGTTTCAAAGTACATACTGATTCTCTTGTTACAGGCTAAGGTAGCTGGTGACTTGAAATTGAAGCCAAATCTCATTTATCATTCTAAAAATCCTAGGGCCCTTAAGAACTATGCTACTTCTACTCTGCCTGTGCTCTATAATTGGAAGAGCAATGCCTGGATGGCAGAACATCTCTTTGTAGCATGGTTTACTGAATATTTTAAGCCCACTATTGAGACCTACCACTCAGAGAAAGATTCTTTTCAAAATATTACGGCTCATTGACAATGCACCTGATCACCCAAGAGCTCTAAAGGAGATGTACAAGGAGATGAATGTTGTTTTCATGACTGCTAACCCAACATCCATTCCACAGTTCATAAATCAAGGAGTAATTTTAACTTTCAAATCTTATTAGGTCAGAAATACATTTCATAAAGCTATAGCTTCCATAGCCTGGACATCATGATTGTCCTGATGCAGCCGGGCAAAGAAAATTGAAAACCTTCTGGAAAGGATTCACTATTCTAGATGCCATTAAGGACATTCACGATTCATGGGAGGAGGTCAAAATATCAACATTAACTGGATTTTGGAAGAAGTTGATTCCAACCCCCATGGATCCCTATGAGGGGTTCAAGAATTCAGTGGAGGAAGTAGCTGCAGATGTTTTGGAAACAGCAAGGGAAGTAGAATTAGAAATTAAAGCCTGCAGATGTGGCTGAATTGCTGCAATCTCATGATAAAACTGGAAGGGATGAGGAGTTGCTTTTTATGGATAGATGAGCAAAGAAAGTGGTTTCTTAAGACAGAATATATTTTTGGTGAAAATGCTGTGGACATTGCTGAAATTGACAACAGAGGATTTACAATATTACATAAACTTAGTTGATAAAGCAGTGGTAAGTTTTGAGAGGCTTGGCTCCAGTTTTGAAAGAAGTTATACTGTGGGTAAAACGCTATCAAGCAGCATTGCATGCTTCAGAAAAATCTTTCATGAAGGGAAGAGTCAACCAATGTGGCAAATTTCATTGTTGTCTATTTTAAGAAATTTCCAGTCACCCCACTTTCAACAACCACCATCCTAATCAGTCAGCAGACATCAACATCAAGGCAACACTCTCAACTAGCAAAAAGACTATGACTTGCTGACAGCTCATGATCTTTAACATTTTTTAGCATAAGTAGCAATAAGGTATTAACTTTTTATTTTTTAGAGACAGGCTCTTCCTTAGTCACCCGGACTGGAGTGTAACAGCATAATCATAGTTCACTATAGCCTAGAATTTCTGGGTTCAAGTGCTCCTCCTGCCTTAGCCTCCTGAGTAGCTGGGACTACAGGCATGAACCACTACTCCTGGCTAATTTTTTACTTTTAATTCTTTGGGTAGAGATAGGTCCTTACTATGTTTCCCAGGCTGATCTTGAACTCCTGGCCTCAAGTGATCCTCTTGCCTGGGCCTCCCAAAGTGCTGGGATTCCAGGCATGAACCACCATGCCCAACCTTAAAATATTTTTTAAATTCAGACATGTACATTTTTTTAGACATCATGCTATTACACACTTAATAGACCACAGTGTAGTGTAAACACAGCTTTATATGCACTGGGAACCCAAAAAATCCACGTGACCCGTCTTACTGTGATATCCACTTTATGGCAGTGGTCTGGAACCAAACCCACAGCATCTCCTTGGTACTCTTGTGATGGTTAATACTAAGTGTCAACTTGATTGGATTGAAGGATGCAAAGTATTGTTCCTGGGTGTGTCTGTGAGGGTATTGCCAAAGGAGATTAACATTTGAGTCAGTGGGGTGGGAGACGCAGACCCATCTTCAATCTGGGTGGGCACCATCCAATTAGCTGTCGGTGCGGCCAGAATAAAGCAGGCAGAAGAACGTGGAAGAACTTGACTGGCTGAGTCTTCCAGCCTTCAACTTTCTCCCTGCTGGATGCTTCCTGCCCTCGAACATGGGACTCCAAGTTCTTCAGCTTTTAGAATCTTGAACTTACACCAGTGGTTTGCCACGGCCTTTGGCCACAGACTGAAGGCTGCACTGTCGGCTTCCCTTCTGTTGAGGTTTTGGGGCTCAGACTGGCTTCCTTGCTCCTTAGCCTGCAGACAGCCTATTGTGGGACTTGTGATCGTGTGAGTCAATTCTCCTGATAAACTCCCCTTCATATATACATCTATCCTATTAGTCCTTTCCCTTTAGAGGATCCTGACTAATACACCTGCGTATGAATTCTTTAACCTTGCAGCAGTCCTCTGAGGCAAGTACTACCAGTGTTCTCCCAGGGAAGTGGGCTGCTGAGAGTGAGTAAGCTGCCCACCCTCACACAGCCTGTAAAGAGAAGGACCGGGATTCAGCCTCAGCTCCCTCCTTCATGGTCTATACCCCCTGTCATGACCCCCATTGCCCCTCCTGCGTATGAATACAGGTGTATTCATATTCACAGAGCCCAAAGGAATGCAAAGAACATGAGACACTGTCTGTGTCTTCAAGGGACTTAGAGCTAACAACCTAAAGCCCTACCTTCTGATGGTAAATGAGACCTGCAGAAAACAGGATTTATTCCCACAAAGGAAGAGGTGATGTTGCCCTCCTCGGCTGGCTGCTCAGTGTCAGGGAGGTGGTGGTGCTCCCTTCTCTGAAGGAGGGAGTGGGGTTTGAGTGAGAGAGTCCTGGACACTTTCTGCTGTGGCTGGTCTCACCCAGAACCCCAGTGTGTCTCACGAAGGGGCACCCCTCTTCCCCAGCACCCCCGTTCTGGGCAGAGTGCCTCAGATGACTTGAGCTATGTTTTCTTTGACCCCGCCAGCTTAGCTTACAGGTCCCAAGTGTGTTTTAGGATCAAAGTAATTGCATGGGTTTGAAGCCATTTGAAAGTTTTCTGAATGATGTAAATTGTTGTTCTATCCACTGCAGGAAGGACATAGGTGTTTCCCTCTGCCTGAGAAATGTTTCTGAGACATTTTTCCTCCAAGGGAACTAACTAAAACCCCAGGAATGCATGGAAACAAAGGAAAAAAAAGACTTAGAAAACAAGATGGTGTATGAAAATTTTTTAGAACTACTCAAAGTCAGTAATAAAACTTTAGAGTGCTGTAGACTTGGCTGCATCATGAGGGCACCATTAATGGCAAACCTGGCACTTGACATAGAGGACATTTCAAGCAACTTAGCTGAAGTCACCTGCATTTTCTACCGCATATCCATCCCATATTTGTTTGGAGTGCTTTCTGCTTTTTGCTACCCTTTCTGCAACGCTTCTTTCATAGAGGTTTCAACACAATTTTCCAAAAAAAATTCATTAAGTAAACAAATAAAATTAAAATTAAAAAGAAGCTAACATTTCCAGTTCCTGAATGCACACAGTGGTGAACAATGGTTTATTCACAAGATGTCCCTGATTACAACTTTGAAAGTGGTCCTAGGAAGACCCTCTTTCTTCTGTTCCCTCCAAACTAGGCTCCATGGCACAGGCAGAAACAAACTGTCTTTCCATTTCAGTTTCTTATAAAGGTATCGTGTGCAAGTTTGTCTTGTTATACGTCAACTTAAGTAGGCATCTGTATTTTTAGATATTTATGTAAGAGCGATCATAATTTTTACCCTAATCCAAACACCACTAATTCCTCCCGATTGTAGAAATATTAAGTTCTGCTATCATTTCCAGTTTGTTCAGCTGGAGCCATTTAATTGTAATTTTTTTCCAATGTCTTGAACTTCCAACAGTTTGGCTATCCATTTAAAAGTATCCATTAGCACAGCAGAGAGGATGCTGTTTTATTAACAGCAGGCCACAGCTGAGATTGTGCCCGGGCTGCCTGTCCAGGCCATGCCTAAATGATGATTCCGTGCCATCTTCCTGTGAGTTCACACCGAATTATGTATCTCTGCTCATGAAGCTTTTAGCAACTGAATGCCTATGGCCTCCTGATTTTTAATGCAGCTAGTTCAAACTATCACAATCTTTGCAAAGTCATTTGTAATATATTTATAGGAAACTATCATTCCATAGTGTTCTGAATTTCCTGCTTAGGATGCAATGGCAAAAGTCATTAAACATTAGCAGTAATAGTATTTTCACTGTAATAAAGTGTTAATTACTTCCACATGTTAATAGAGTTGGGGGAGGGAGTTTTTGCTATTGTTACTCTGCCTAAAATAATTTCCATGTGATAATTTTCCAGGATATCAAAAACTGAATAATTATGCACTAATTAAGAAAGTAGGGCCTGCTCTAGGAGTTAAGACTGCATTAATTTTAATGTTTTTACAGTCCTTTAATTGGAGAAAGGGCTGTAAATTGGGAGCTGAAGCACTGTTCCTCCTTAAGTAGGCCTGCCTTTGCAATCCGCCTTCTATATACGGCAACCCAAGGTCAACACAAGTTTGCAAAATCCCTCTGCTCTTCATACGAAATGTATTGGTGGTGAAGCATGCATCGATCACTCTGACAAGCATTTAACTCTCCAAGAGCACATGCTCTCACTTCTTAAATTATTAATTGCATTAAATACATTTTCATATTGTGGACGGTTTGCTACAAACTGTTTCCTGGTAGGGAGGTGCTGTCCCCCCACAGTGGGGATGACTCACCTTCTGTTGCTACAAAAGACTCAGTGGTAGGTTGGCGGGGCTTGCAGAGGAGCATGTCTGTCAACCCAGGGTAGGCCAAAGGAAGCAACCTCGATGGTAGTGGTGGTGTTTTCTTTATGGCTTGTGAAGTTTTTTTGTTATCATGTCTGTGTCCTCTTCCTTGGTTGGCCCTGCTACCTTGAGGCCAGTGCTCAGATGAGGAAGAGTGTGTCTTTCCTTATGGACCCTCTATGGGGATCTTCACTCAATGTCCCATCAGTAGCAGCTCCTGCCTTGTTAATATTGGGTCAGGAAAGTGGCAAAGAGAGCTGGGCATTCATAGGGGACCCGGTTTGTGAATAAAAGTTGGATTCAGGGCATCATAATGATCTTTTAGGAGTCCTAACATGATGTCTCATACAGGCATTTATTTTTTGAGTAGCTACATTGTGCTAGACACTGCAGCAGGGAAAAATCCACATCACAAATTGGGCAGATTAAGTACTGGTGTCAGCCTGCCATTGCAGAAATAAGCTGTGGGAGTCTGCCTGCCCAGGGCACGTGTGACCTTGACTGTGAAACCAGCCTTACCCGCCGAGTTAGAGGCAGAGTTGGGCTGGTGCAGGACACGCTGACAGAATCAACAGCAAGGTAGCTCGGCTTCCTGAAGGTGAATGGGGATCAGGACCTGGGCTAGGAGGAGCAGGTTGGAGGGAGGGTTCTGGATTCACTGACTGTGATCCTCAGACAAGTCACAGGGCACTGCAGGTGCGGCCTGCCTGTTCCAAGTCCTGTTGTCTGCCTTCTTAAGGGGCTACTCTTTGCCTGTCTGAAAGCATCTTTGTTTTCAGGCTGTCATTTGGCTGATGAAGTCCAAGAAGGTGATAATGACAGATCCAGGTTTACGCTTATCTCTTATCACTAACTTGGAAAATTAGCATATTGGAGTGCACTCCCTCAGTTTGTCCACTATGGATTTGTGTTGGGGACATCATTGAAATCCTGGAATGCAGAGTCTCCACAAAGACCTGGATGATTTCGGGGTGAAGGGAGTGCTGAGCAGAAGCATTTGATCTGGAAGTTTGTTGGGTTTAGGGTGGATGAGAGTTTGCAATGGTGTCATGGATGCCATTGTCCAGCTTGGAGCCAGGGGGTCTTTCTCCTGGGAAAGGATGAAGGAGGTCCCCTGGGGAAGAGGGAAACAGCATATCGGAGTGGCCATAGTCTGGTGGAGCTGAGCCCAAGTATTGTGTGGGGGCCCAAGTCACTGACATTATTCCTGAATATTCTTCTTAATGTGGAATTTTGATTTTGGCCATGGGGTCATCTAATTGACTCAAGGAAAGTTTCTTTCTTTTTTTTTCTCCCTGAAAGTAGAATGTACATTTCTCACTTAGAGTGGCTTTTAAGGGATGCAGTACAACTGCCAAATGTGGACAAGATGACATTGTCTCTCTGAAAGTCTGGGTCCCACAGTAGAAGCCTAGTTGGTCTGTGGGTACTGGGAAGGCTGCTTAGGGCCCTCATTCACAGGGGTGGGAACGGTTCCTCTGAGTGTGATGACAAATGGAATCTTTTGCTCCAAGGAGCCACATCCCAAATTTACATCAAAACTTCCAGCAATATCAGTTTGGTCCTCCCATGGGGTGTCTTCACCAACTTTGACACAGGGCTTTGGGATCAAACATTCCAGATGGCATTCATTCATTCATTCATTCATTCACCACATTCAACAGATAGGTATGGAGTGCTTGCTGTGCACCAGGGACTGGTGTAGGTGCTGGGAGTACCAAAGTGAACAAAGTAAAGGAGTATGAGGTCACAGGAGGGAAGCAAGGCAGATGTCCAGTACAAAGCAGCAAGACCGGAAGTCACCAGGAGGGACACACAGTATGGGCAAGGGGGAGCAAGGAGGAAATGAAGTCAGGAGTTAATGGAAGGGCCTGATTGTCCAGGGCCTGTGGGCATCGGTCAGAAAATTGATCATAAGGTGTGTTGAGATGAGATGGTAGAGGGCGGGGGGTAACAGCTCCCGGAGACCCCTTCACTAGTCCAGATGAGAGGATGGTGGCTTGAATGGGGTGGGTGGGTAGAGGCATAAGAAGGGGTCAGATTCTGGGTCTGTTGTGGGAATCAGGCCAACTGAGTGTTTTGGTGGATCAGACATCAAGTGTGAGAGTAAAGAGGAGAAAGAGGCCACCCATGGTTGGCAGCTGGAAGGGCATATTGGCCACTTGCTGAGATGAAGAAAGTGCTGCAGGGTCTAGGGAAGGGGAATGGGCAGCTGTGTTTTAGACGTGTTAGGTTTTAATTCTCATTGGATAATGAGTGGAGATGTCGGCCAAGCTGCTGGCTATTGAGCCTGAAGCTTGAACTCTCAGGGGTCAAGTGTCTCTTAATGTTCTCCACAAAAAAAATTTGCTTCTGTCTTACACTTACTGCCTTTTTTGAGGACTCTTACCCTTCTGTGGTCAGCTGAGCATCTTGTCTTGGAATGCTTGAAGATAAGTATCTGAGTGGAAAATAAACA
This sequence comes from Pan paniscus, assembly GCF_029289425.2. Classification (NCBI taxonomy): domain Eukaryota; kingdom Metazoa; phylum Chordata; class Mammalia; order Primates; family Hominidae; genus Pan; species Pan paniscus. The sequence goes on along the minus strand of NC_073257.2, from coordinate 141,083,889 downwards.
CTCCCTTTATAATTGGCAATTTAGGTTCAGACTAAGGAAACTTTCTCCAAAATAGGGAAATTGGTTAACCAGAAAACCATACTTATCTTCCAGATGGGCTGGATGACACAAGTCTTCCTTACACACACAGTTAATATTGCACTGCGAACACCTGGTTAATGATCCTGTCCAGCTCCTGAGGGCTCACCTCACCAGTTGTCTACAATGGTTCTTACCTGCCATGCTCATTTGGGTGCTTATAAACTGCCTTTTGACAGTACATTCCTAGAAGGCAGGGATCAGGTGACATGAACTACTATTGTCTCCTTTCCAGTGTCTGTCACAGTGCCCTATGAACAGTGTGTAATAAATGGTTGGTTGGTTGGTTGGGTAGATGAATGAATAAATGACTGTAGTGACTAAAATATAGAGTGATACGGTTTGGCTCTGCATCCCCACCCAAATCTCATCTCGAGTTGTAATCCCCATGTATCAAGGGAGGGACCTGGTGGGAGGTGATTGGATCGTGGGAGTGGTTTCCCCCCATGCTGTTCTCAAGATAGTTAGTTCTCAAGAGATCTGATGATTTGTAAGTGTTTGGCAGTTTCTCCTTCACTCACTCTCTTTCCTGCCGCCTTGTGAATAAGGTACTTGCTTCCCCTTCACCATCTGCCATGATTGTAAGTTTCCTGATTTTCCCCAGCAGAACTGTGAGTCAAACTTCTTTCTTTATAAATTACCCAGTCTCAGGCAGTTCTTTACAGCAGTGTGAAAATGGACTAATACATAGAGGAAGAGTCTGTCCTCATGGAAGAAGGAGAAAAATGGGTGTGTGCTTTTAATTTTGCTTAGCAAAAGCTCCATTCATAATTCAGGGCTTTTTTGGTTTTAGAGTCAATGGAAAGAAAATAGGAAGTAAATGTATTAAAGAGAAGATGTGGTTTGGGGTTTGGCAGTCTGGGTTCTAATGTGACAGTCGACCTGAAAGATCTATTAATGGTTTAAATGCCTGTATTTAGAGTATGAAGAGAAAGAGAGACAGAAAATGAGAGAGAGAGAGAGAGAGAGAGAGAGGTGAACATTACAAAAGTATATAATAAAGAGCAGAAGGATGATGATAAAGAAGTACAAGGTGACATAACCCCATCTTTAGCTGGATTCACCAATAAGAGTGTTAATTTTTTAAAATGCACTTCTGGTACACAGAATTGTTTTAGTACTGGTCCTTGGTTTATTAATCTCTGTCATCATTCGACCATGCACAGCCCTATTTTACATATGCATGTGTTAATAATGTAATGAACACCCATAAACCCACAACTGACTGGAGACCTAGACTCTAGATGAATGACAACGACAGTCTCTGTGTGTGTCTACGGTCCTGAGTGTGGCCACTCTGGTTTACCATGTTGTTGGGGCACATTTACTGACAGTGTCCCTTGGGCTCCCCAGAGGGTCCCATTTTGGACGATGCACTTTACAGTCATGCATTCATCCTCACCCTTGCTTTCTCTCCCCTGATGCACCTCTACTTTGAATTACATGTTTATCCTTTCCTTGCTTTTCTACAATTTTTTTCAAAAACAAGTTTTCTACTGCATCCTGGTTTGTTAAATTTTTCCAAGGCAGTAGAGAAAGGGAATTCAAAGAATAAAAAGCATTAGAAAATGTTTCTGTGCTCCCGTAACAAGTGGAAGTGTTGCTGGAAGTGAAAAATGTCCAGGTCATGGTCCCCCTGATGTGCCATTTAGTGGAGTGCCATTTTATATTACGTACTGACGTGATAACTGATCATAGCTCCAAAAGAAGAGCTATCAAAACCATCCCAAGATGGTGATGTTTTGGAGCTCACTGCACGGGCTGTGCCGGCTCCCTCTTCCCGTCACCCCCCAGTGGCTCGAATTGCTCAGCACTGAGAGTCAGTGCTACCTCCAGGAAAGATGAGTCAGGCTTCGGGTGGTGGTGGCATACGTGGTAAGGCAGCTGGAGGCTCAGAAATGAAAATTAAATAACAATCAAGGAGAAAGCAATTAGAACTAGGAGTTGTGCGGGTCACTGGCGAGTCTTCCTCAAATCTGGAGTCAGGAGGTGTTAACCAAGAGTTCCACGTGCCCTGTGTTAAATACATGTTAGTTTCTGTTGCTCTGTATCAGGGATTCTCATTTTGGAGAATGGTAACCTAACACGTATTTGATTTTGGTTTTCACAGGAATCCAGAAAGGGAGAGAGTGGAGCTAGAGTGGCTTCTGAGTGGATAGTAATACTCATGACCTTGGCAGAACAGAGAGAGTCCCATCCACATTGGGGCTGCCCTGTGCCTCCCCTGTTGGGGAGAGAGGGAGTGGCTGCTGGCAGGAACTCTCTGTCTCTCTTGCTAGACCCTGGCTCAGCCTCAGGGCTTCTGCATTTTGTCTGTGTGGAGTCATCCACATCGGAGCCAACTGAGTGTCTGATTTAGCCAGGGGGGGATTCTTTCTGAAATGTGAAAGGTTCAGCATAAGTTTCTGAGAGCTGCATTTTCTGGGATTCTTGAATCATCCTTGGGAAGCGTCTTTTGTTGCATAACATGCCAGGATGGAGAGAAACATCAATGCCAATGCACTGTTGCAATGTCCTAGTGAATCTTTACTGAGTGCTACTAAATGCCGGGCTTGAGATCTAAAACCTGGCAAGATCCAATCTGCCCCCCAGATGGAGGTGGAGACGGCCTGATGGACAAAAAGGAAATGGCCAGCCGTGCTACTGCTGTGCTGTCACCAGGATGCAACGGGCACATTGTTTTGTCTGGGGAGAGAAAAAGGGAGTCCCAGGAGGAACTCGTTTGGTAGATTGGGGATGCCTGGGTGTTACCTGAGTGGGAGGGTTTGCTTCATGGACCTGGGGACTGAACACTGCTCCACACTGGGTATGACTTTAGAGTCTCACTTTCCTTACCCTTTAAATTAAACACAGGCGTGGTACATGAGGTCAAGGATGTTTTTAGGTCTAGCGTTCTGTGTTTTTAAAGTCACTAGCTTGTAGTCTCCCAAGCTCATGACCTCCAAATTTCCCAAACAATTAAAGAAGTACATGTGTGCGTAGAAGACACCTTGGTGGAGGGTTGCCACTTGCATTTGCCTGGAAAACAGATGGGATAATGGGATTGCTGGAAAGTAAGGGCTGCCCCTTCTTTGAGAGAAAGCAGTAGCCTGCTGTGGATTTGAGGATGTCTTCAGACACCATCTCTGGTTCCAGAAATGGTCAGTGACTTTGATTCACTGCACAAAGCAGTCACCCTGGCTGGGAGCCAGTCAGGGTCCCGAGGCTGCAGTGCACTTGAAGATGTCAGCGGGGCCCGGCATGAAGATGCCTTGGACCCATGCCCACCCTGGTTAGTGGGAACCAGCTGGGAGCACCTGAGGCCCCCGTTGGCAGGGCTCGTGAATGCCTCTTTAAGAAAAGGCAAGCTGCCAACCACAATGAAATATGCAATTGTCCATCTGTTGCTCAAATTAAAATTTTTTTCCTTTATATTGCCAAAAATTTCTCTAACTACTGTCCGGTGCGCTAACCTCAAGTTTGAGTGGGTCAGGAGAGTAGGGGATTGAAGAGGTTATTATCTGGGGGGAGCAGCTGAATTTAGGGGCAAGGACTCTCACTGGTATGAAGGAGACAAAGGTAGAGGGTTCTAGATAATTTCAAGAAAAATACCATCATCTTTTAAAAACAATTTGGGAACTTTATAAATCACCAACTGTTTCTTGTCAAAAATCAACCAGATTCCTAAGAGGTCATTTTCCTCCTTTATTCCAGATAGGTTCTTGTTTCTAGGCCCCTACAGGGGCTGGGGCTGGGTTCTGCTTCAGTGATTCACTTTTATTAATAGGATAATATGTGTGTATATAAAATAGAATTATATTTATATATAAGAACTTTCTTTTATATACAAAAATTTACTCTTTCTCACACCTAAAACTCCGAGACTCAAATCTTATTTTGTCTCATGTTTCTACCCACTTCCCTCCTTTTTTTAATAGTAGATCTTACCCTTTGAATCAATTATTTTCTTCTTTCTTTTCTTTGGATGAATATTCATGAGTATGGAATAATCTTGAACACTGCAGAAGGAAGTCAGACATGTCAGGCAGAGATGCGCATCTCTGGTAACTGAAGATAACCAGAAAAACTAGGTGGTTAAGAACCAAGCAGGAGGAGCCTGAAGGCAGCCCTCCTGGCCTTCTTGCTCCATGCTGCTAGGCACGGCACCCAAGGAGTTTGCCACAGTCTTTTGCAGGGAGAGTTTCCAAGAAGTCTCCAAGGATGGGATGAAGTGGAGACCCAGAAGTAGGGGCTGGGAGAAATAATTTGTTTTCCCTCCCACCTTGCTTCCCCATTGTGTTGATGGCAGGTGCAAGCTAGAGGGTGATGCCACAGGCTCCTGGCAAGCACCTGGAATGACTGCAGGACAGGGTGAAGTAGGTCCCTAAGGAAGCCAGGACAACAAGGACTCTGAGAACAGAGAGGAGAACAAAGTCCAATAAAGACTGGCAATGGTGTGTCTCACTGTGTTTCCCCCATCTGTACCAGAAAGTCTTAATCCATAAAACCATTCTTCTTTGTTGTTGCTTTTATTGCCTCTCTTTTCTTTGAGAGGATATCTATGTTCAAATACCTCCTATGAAAATACCCTCCCTCAATGGTGGGGCTTCCCATTGGATAGTATCTTTCTTCCCCTCCTTCACAATCAAGCTTTTTGAAAATGCATGTTTTTATTCAGTCTTTACTTCTTCACTTGGCTTTTTATCCCACAACCCACTATAATTTATTGGATTTAACTTATACTTTAAAGTTTACTTATATCTAACTAAAACTAACATTCTAAGGGACATTTTTGAAGTATTTTCTCTGATCTCTGTTATGTGAATACACTAAAAGTCATTGAATTGTAAACTTTAAGTGGTAAGGAAATTAAAAGGGGTGTGAATTATATTGAATAACACCATTAAAAAATGTAACATGCCTTAACATTCACTTTATTTTGTCAAAATAAAAGAGCTATAACATTTTCAACATAAATGTTGCACATACTTATTTAAAAAAATGAAAATTCTGAAACAATGAAAAAAGAACAAGATAATTCCAACTACCTAAAATAACGGTAGTTATCTTTATTATATATTCCTTTCTTTCAGAACTCTCTGCATGTGGACACACACAAGTTATAAGAAGACACACATTATATATAATACATGAACATATACATATGTGCATACATTTACTTTGCATTTTCTGTATAGTATGTTGTAATATACATTATATTGTATGTGCACGTATATATATGTATGTGTATATACATATATATGTAGAGAGAGGGAGAAAGAGAATATGTATATTTTTTCTTATACGCTGGAGTTGGCATTTGCTAGTCTCACAAACAAATTGGGAAGTATTTGCTCTTTTTCTACTCTTTGAGGGAGCTTGTATAAAATTGATATTATTTTCTTCCTAAATGTTTGAAAGAATTCAACAGTAAAGTCATCTGGGTCTTGTATTTTTTTGTGTGGGAAGTTTTTAATGGAGAATTCAGTTTTGGTTATTGACACAGGACTATTCCGATTTTATGTTTCTTCTGGTGTCAGTTTGGTAGGTTATATTTTGAAAGTAATTTGTCCAGTCTGTATTTTCAAATTCACTGGCAGAAAGGTATTCATAGTACCATCTTATTACCTTTTAATGTCTGTAGAACTTGTGGTGATGACCCCTTCTGTATTCCTGATACTGCATAATTTTAATTTTTAAAATTTGTTTATCTTCTAAGGTCTTAGAGATATTGTACGTTTTTTTCCTCAGAGATGCCAAATAATTTTTACTTACTATATGTTTCCTTTACATTGCATTGATTATTGCTCTCATCTTTATTATTTCCTTTCTTCTGCTTTCCTTGGACTTAATTAGCTGTGGTTTTGTTTTGTTTTGTTTTTGTTTTTGTTTTTAGAAAACATCTTTCTTTGATGCCCAGGTTGGAGTGCAGTGGTGTGATCATAGCTCAGTGAAGCCTCAACCTCCTGGGCTCGAGCGATCCATCCACCTCAGCCTCCCAGATGCTTGGACCACAGGTGTGTGTCACCAGGACCAGCTAATATTTTTTAAAAATTTTATGTGGAGACAGGGTCTCCCTATGTTTCCTAGGCTGGCCTTGGATGCCTGGGCTTAAGCAATTCTCCCACCTTGGGCTCCCAAAGTGCTGGGATCGCAGGTATAAGCCACAGTGCTTGGCATAATTTTCTGTTTTTTATTTTTATTTCTTCAGAGGGATGTTTAGTGTTCAATTTGCAGTCTTTCTTCTTTCTTTTAATGTATATATTTAAAGTGACAAATTTTCCTCTAAGCATTACTTTAGCTACATCTCATATAATTTTGTTTGTTATTTTTAGTTCAATAAAATTTCACTTTTACATTTACATAGGTGGTTATTTTTTGGTAAACGGCCTTATTTCAAGCAATTGCAGAATTTTTAGTTATCTTTTTATTATTATTTTCTAACTTATATACACTACGGACAGAGATCATGCTCTGAATTATTTTAATCATTTAAAATCTATTGAGATTTGCTCAACTACTGGCATTAGGCATATTTTGGTATGTGCTACATGTGCACTTGAAAAGAATGCTTATTCTAACATAATTGAGCATAGTGTTCTGTCTTTGCCAATTAGGTCAAGTTTGTTAGTCGTGCTGTTAAAATCTACATTATTACTGTTTTTTCTCACTTTAATTACTTAGAAGGTGTGCTAAATCTCCAACTGTGATTGTAGATTTCACTATTTTCCCTTTTAGTTCTGTTACTTTTTGTTTCATAGATTTTGAAGCTATATTATTAGGTACATGCACATTTATGATTGCTATTTTTTGCAGATGAATGGACTCTTTAAAATTATGATACATTCCTTTTTATCTTTGGCAATAATCCCATTTTGAAATCCAATTTTTCTTATTTTAACATATACACAACAGTTTTCTTTTAATTAGAGTGTGTATAATATGTGCTTTCCCACGCTTTTGCTTTAAGCTTTCTGTGTTCTAACATTCAGGATATGTTTCTCCAAGTAGCATGAGATTGGGTTCTTCTGATTTTCACGTAGTCTAACAGCTTTTTCCATTTCATTTAATTAGAAGACTTCATCCACTGACATTTTGTGTAGTTACTTATATATTCAGGTATAAATCTACCATTTAACATTTTTAAAATGTGTCTTCTTAAAATTTTCTATTTTATTATTAGTATACTTAGAACTTCCTCACTCTAAAAATATTCCTCTATTGTTTTCAATTAACTTTCCTCTTCTTGAAACCCATTTCTCTTTTGCCATTTTAATCACTGAGATATCTGAATGTTCCATGTGCTTTCAAACCATTCTTCTCTCATTCAACCAACTCTTCAGTCTTCTTTGGATATTTTTCTTCCTATAGCTGACTCTAAATATTTGTCATTTCTCAGGATCCCTCCTTGGCACTCTTTTCTTTCACTCTCCAAATTTGCCCTGGGAAATCTTATATGTTCTCATGACTTCTGGTTTCCTATGACTACCATTGAATATGCTATAAGCTTCAGATGTGTATTTCTGACTGCATTGAGGATTTCTCTATCAGTATATCCTTTAGGCACACAAAAGTCTTTGTGACCAAAACTTAACTTATAAATTACCTTTCCACTTCTACTAGACCTGGCCCTCCTCCTTTGAGACCTAAACTTAACTTATAAATTACCTTTCCACTTCTACTAGACCTGGCCCTCCTCCTTTGAGACCTCTATTTTTGGCAAATTACATCACTCTTAATACAGTTACCTGAGCCAGAAATCTGGAAGTCATCTCAAGCTTCTGGCTCTTCCTCACTCCACATAGTTTCTTGGCCAAACTGCAGACTAGCTCATATGGTTTGGCTGTGTCTCCACCCAAATCTCATTTTGAACTGTAGCTCCCATAATCCCCAAGTGCCATAGGAGAGACTCGGTGGGAGGTAACTGAATCATGGGGGTGGGTTTTTTCCCACGCTGTTTTCATGATAGTGAATAAGTCTCATGAGATCTGATGGTTTTATAAAGGGCAGTTCCCCTGCACATGATCTCTTGCATGCCTCCATGTAAGATGTGCCTTTGCTCCTCCACCTTCTGCCATGATTGTGAGGCCTACCCAGCCATGCAGAACTGTAAGTTCATGAAACCTCTTTTTCTTCATAAATTACTCAGTCTCGGGTATGTCTTTATTAGCAGTGTGAGAGCAGACTAACACACTAGCCTCTTAACTGAGGCCTCTATTTCACCCCCTCTAGTCATGTTCTCCTATGGGTAATGTCAGATTTCTGCTTAGTCAATGCTTTTCATTATCCAAAGGTAGAGTTTAACCTATGGCTTATGAGGCCTTTGCTGATATGGCCTCTGCCCCTCTCTTATGACCCCCTACATGGTCTTCACACTGCATCCTATTGGTATTGCTCACAGAGGCCTGCACTTTTGCGTGTGGCACCCACTCACGCACCATGAAATTCCGTCTGGAATGCTCATCTTCTTGTTTAAGAGTTCCCACTTCTTTCTTTCTTCAAGTATCAACTCAAGCTTTGCCTCTTCCAGGAAGCCTCTTTTGATCTCAACAGACCTATTTAGCAGTCTACGTTGTCTTGTGCTCTCCAAACACCTCATCTCTTCCTCTGTTACGGCACAGACGTAGTGCTTAAAAAAAATTGTCTGTCTTCCCCACTAGATCCCAAGTCCTAGGCTGTATTTCCTCAATGTTCTCATGTTCTCAATATGCAGGCACATATTGGGTACTTGATACTTGTTTGACTATTGAAAGAATAAAAAGTATGTTAAAAATGTTATTACTGGAGCTACTTAACTCTCAGGTTCAGATATATTTTTGGTAACACATTGAAAACAGATATTTCTCTGCTTTCATTTAACTTTCATTATTTCAACAAACATTTATTATGTACCCGTTATGTACCATGGCTTTTTTCACTGACTGGCAGTGTATCCTGTTGTTTTTTGAGTTGTATGTTATAATTATTTTACGACTAATCATCTCTATCCCATAGGTGAGGAATATAAAACAAAGCATCGATAAACTAGTTAACCAAAGTCTTCAACCAGGAAGCAGCAGATTTAAAAATAGATCACAAGCCATTTCAGCTTCCTCTTATAATGTTTCTCTTTTGAATGACTCTGTTCGAAGTCTCAATACTGAAATTGATTAATTAAAATAATAGTGAATGACAGTACAGGGCTGCACATTTCTTTCCTCTTGGTTTTCTGTCAATAATGGAGTCTGGCTTTGACAGTAATCATGGTGGCTCTTTAATGAGTGTCTGTCACTGTAATAGATATTTACATCTGTATCTATTGCCTCATTTATTGTTTCCAGCCTTTGAGGAATAGGTATTTCTATCCCCATTTTGGCAGTGAGGATACTGGAACTCCTGAGACCAGTCTTGCCCAAGGCTGCCAAGATTGGGAGTGGCAGAGTAAGAGGTCACCTCTAGATCTGTTTTGCCCTAAAGCTATGGGATTTCTTTGGGTGATGCTGCTCCTAGTCAGCCATTCCATCCCTGAGGACACAGAAATGTGCCTATCCTCTATACAGCAGAGTCCAGCACACTTCCATATGTTAAGTCTGTGCTTTTACAAATGGGGGGCAGTGGATGGTGGCAATGTCTGCATAATGGTATTCGAGCAAGGAGCGGGAACAGAGGTCCCACTGCTTGTTCTGGTGGATAATCTCCCTGGGGCTGTGGACATCAATATTTACTCTGCCGGATCTCCGGCTGGCTTGGAATCTGTCAGTAATGAGGTATTAGGGTTTCGACTCCAAGGTTTACCTGGATGAATGACGTTACCCTTCAATGGTTAAAGTAATTTCCCTCCAACAGAGAGGGCTTTTTCTCTAATGGGTAGTAGCTCTTTCCCCTAAAGCAACTCAGCTGTGGAGTGAATCAGGGCTCACTGAAGTCTCCCAAGTGGGAAAACATACACCAGGGGCCACTGGGGTAGATCCTGAAACTTCTCCACCACCTCAATGTGGAGAGCACAGGTTCGTTGTCACCAAGTGGCCACAGAAATCCTGGTGGTCTCCTGTGTCCTACCTCCCATCAGACTTTGGGATGGCTGAAGAGTAGGACCCACACGCTAGGGTGTTTAATCTTTCCAAGGGAAGCAGTGTCACGGGGCTGCACGATGACGGAGTTACTAAGCTGGACCATGAGAAGCCAGGATTATTGTTATGGAAAATGGAATGCTTTTCCCCATCTACTGAGGAGAATTGCTATGCATGGACACTCGCACTCTTTAAGTACCTTCAAGGCCATTGCCCTCTCTGCTAAGCCTGCTTACAAGGAAAAATTACCCTTGTTCTCTTTTTGGAAAAGTATCTTTTCCAAGGTGGATTATTATTTGTCCAGTTGCACCCCGAGCACTAATCCTTTAATGTAAAGAATGATTAGGCTGAGTACTGAGGATAAAACGAGATTAAGAAACAAGGCTCATGACTTAATTCTTAACAGTAAAACTATGAACAGAATCAATAAGACCACACGTATAATAATGAAGCTAGAAATATTGACACCGCTGCCAGGGCCTAGTTTTACATTAAATAGGAACTGTTCCCATTAATGCAAGAGAGAAAACATCTTTATAAAAATATCATAAATGGCCCTTTGAATTTAACTGTATTTTTCAGTCCCAGAAATGTAAGTTTCTTAGTTTATGGGGATGGGGAAAGAAGGTTTGTGTGTAGCAGTGAAGCAATGGAAGGCCTTATTTCAGGACTGAGATTTCAGAGCTGCACACGTTGCTTCGCAGTAGCTATTTCAATAACTCTGCCTTTCCAAGGAGCTTTTTGATGCCAGAAAAGGCCAGGTGTGACTGTAATGTCTTGGAGGAAGTCAAAATTTCAGTGGAAATTCAGTGGAATTTAGTGGAAAGAGCTCACTCGTCTTAGAAACCCGAGCCAAGTCCTGGCCTGAACTCAATGCTCTGTGACCCTGGCAGCAGGCCTGTGATCTCCCAAACTCCAGGGTTTATTTCATAAAGTGGAATGGCGCCTGCAACAGAGGGTTGTTACAGGCCTCAGGTGAGAGATGTGAGTAAGAAACGAAATACCGTGCCTGTCACATAGTCATAAATATCAGAGTAACCACTATTATCTCAAACGATAACCACATTCCCTTGAGGTATTTCCTAAGGTCCACAGTTACAAAGACTGACAACAGCCAGGCTGGGGAAGAGCTTAGCTGGGAGTGGGCAGTTGGTGTTCTAGACCTTGCTTTCTTCCTCTAATTGTCCATGTAATCTTAGGCTTAACTCCCTAAATCTCATTTTCCTCATTGGTAAATTGGAGGGGTTTGGACTAGATAATCACTTTTATTGCTTTAATATAATACAGTTCAATGGTTTTTAAAAAATTCACACTTCACGTAATAATAGCAGTGCTTGGCATGTTTAGTGGAAATGAATAAAAGGGCTTTAAAAAAATAGGCACTGCTAGGATAGTTTGCAATAATTGAGGCTATAATAGGTAGAAATGAGTCACATGGAGGATTTTTGGTTATTTTTCACTTAACCAATGAGAAACATCCTTTTCTAGAATTTTTGCTGGGGGTTAGGCAAATAAATTTTAGCTCTTGCCAATTCTATGTGACAACAGGTCCAGTCTTCCTGTTGAGAAGCAAGTTGCTCACTTTCATGCTTCTGAAGCATGTTCACCACCAGTGACCAGAGGAACAAGTGCAGTGCTTCATTTGTAATTCCTTCTGTTAACTGGGTGATCAAAACGTCCCTGGTGGGCAGGCAGAGCAGAAGAGGTGGATGAAAAGCTTGGAAGAATTTCTGTCAGGACTGAATGTGTTAAAGGCATAACTGGAAATCCACAAAAGAAGTTCAAGTGATGAAGGGAAATGAGCAAGTGTACAAATTCACCAATGACTATGCCAAAGGAAATTAAAGCAACTGGAAGTGAGCAGGTAGATAATATTTTATAAATATGATAATGCAAGGAGAGGGGCTGGCCAGGGCATTGCTATGGATTGAGTCCTGTCTGTTCTACAAAACCATATGTTGGAGTCCTAACTCCCAGGGCCTCAGAATGTGACTTTACTTGGAAATCAGGTCTTTATTAGAGGTAACAAGTTAAAACGAGGTGATCAGGGTGGCCCCTAATCCAGTAGGACTGGTGCCCTGTACAACAGGGAAATTTGAACACAGAGACAGACATGCACGGCGGGAAGATGCTGTGAAGATACAGGGAGATGTCACATCACGGGGGCGTTGCGTCTACAGGGCAACATAGGTCACATCAGCGGAGTGTTGTGTCTACAGGCCAAGCATTGCCGGCAAACACCAGAAACTAGGACGAGGGAAGGAAGGATTTTCCTCTACACCTGTCAGAGAAGCCTGGTCCTGCCAACACCTGGAGTCTGGATGTCTAACCTCCAGAACTCTGAGACAATGTACGTGTGTTGTTCTATGCCCCCAGTCTGCAGTACTTTGTCATGGCAGCCCAAGGAAATGAATACAGGTGTGATGATACTGGCAGATTCCTATACTACCCTCTAGAGGAGGAAATTATTTTCCTTTCTGGAGAGCAGTGTGTCAACATGAATCAAGAATCTTCAAAGTGGGCCGGGAGCGGTGGCTTACGCCTATAATCCCAGCACTTTGGGAGGCCGAGGTGGGCAGATCATGAGGTCAGGAGATCGAGACCATCCTGGCTAACACGGTGAAACCCTGTCTCTACTAAAAATACAAAAAATTAGCCGGGTGTTATGGTGGGCACCTGTAGTCCCAGCTACTCGGGAGGCTGAGGCAGAATGGCATGAACCTAGGAGGTGGAGCTTGCAGTGAGCCGAGATCGCGCCACTGCACTCCAGCCTGGGTGACAGAGTGAGACTCTGTCTCAAAAACAAAACAAAACAAAACAAAAAAAGCAAAGAATCTTCAAAGTGATGATTGAAAGGAAATATTCTGAGAAATAGTCAGGGATTTCTGTGTAATCACAGCCGTAAGGTACATGTAATAGCAAGAGGAAAATAAAAGAGACCAAAGCATGAGCAGGCATTGACCAGGGGAAGGGAAGGGAGAGGGGAGTGGCAAGAGGAGCTTCCATCCAAGACAGAAGGAACGGCTCGAGTGATGGCTCCGAGGCTAGGAGAAGCTGGTTACTAGAAGAAGCTTCCAGAAGCTCTCTTGCCAGGGTACAAAGGAGTAGAAGGTGACATTTGGGAATGGGCTAGGGAAGAAAGAAGGTGATAGAAAGATAGATAGAAGATAGAAAAATAGAAAGATAGAAAGAAGGTAGACCCAGGGTCTACCTTCAGAAGTTGGGATTTTATTTGAAAGTCACTGTGATTCCTTGGAATGGATTTGTGCCAGGAAGTGATAACACTGTATTCACTGCTTGGTTTAAAGTCCTTCCATTTGCTCTCTGGAGAATGGACAGGAGGGAGTCAAACCTCAGGTAGGGCAAGCAGGCAGGAGGCCACTGTAGTAGCTACAGAGAGTGGACAGTGGCCGAGACGTGAGTAAGGCAGGGACCGTAGAGGGAACTGGACCTGCTCACAATGGGGGTTGGTAGTAGGCCCTACAGATCTGGTGAATAAACTGGATCTGAGCGCAAGGACGCAATCAAGGAAGACACCTGGGTTTTCAGCTCGAGAAACCGGCTGGATTCTGTTCTTATGGGTGGAAAAAAGGGGTTGGAACTACAGAGTGGGGAATGGCAGGGGATTCCAAAGGTCCATTTTGCACATGTAAAATTTAAGTTGAGATATCCAAGTAGAGATCACAAGTAAAAGGAAAGCACAGACTGGAAATAAAATGCGGGGCCACTAGCACACAGGTAATATTTGAAATCATGGAAATGGGTGCCATGGGCTGGGAACTAGAGAGAAAGAAGATAAAATGGAGACAAGTGATGTCACAGTGCTTCCCATGAAAGCTATTTTGAGAATCTGATTGATCCGGACTCAAAATATGCCAGCTCTCAGAGAATTAAATATTTGGAACTGGAGAGTAAAAATAACTGCATGGAATGAGCCCCCCATAATGGAGGTGGCACAGGATGCCACGTTTTGGAAAGGACTCCCAGAAGCTGGCTCTATGCAGAGGACATTGACTGCTTTTGAAGGATAGGGAGACATTTCTGTGTGAGTTGCTGTTATGGGATTCAGAAGTTTGTCCTTTGGAGCAGAGGCAATTTGAAGGAGGGGGCATCGGTCATTCTCAGATACCTGTGGTTAGTTCTGGTCTCTGATTCTCTAAGTCATGGAGGAAAGCCTCAGAAGGTATTGTTTTAAACTTTAGTATGAAGAGTAATTTTCCCCTCTTCTTTCTTCACTAGCCAACTAACATCTATTAGACACTACACCCCAGCCTCTCACTAGGTGTTCCGTGCACTTCATCTCTCTTAATCCAATTATTAGCGTTATCACTGGAATGGATTCCTTCACAAACCAGTAAGTACTTCATTATCAGAATTAGGCTTCACAGATTTCTTTTCTGCAGGATATGATTTTTTTCATGTAAAAATAAGGATCATGAAGTCAAATACATTTGAAAAATGAGGATCTAAATACCTTGAAAGATGGTTCTTTACTGCAGAACGTCTCAGAAACTTTCATGTCTCAATGAGCTCTAAGAAGAAAAGCTAGTATGCCTCAGATTTTTTTTTTCACCAAACATTTCATGGAATTGTCATTCTAAGGGAAACACAGTGTGCACTGCTGTTTCGCATTATTATAGCTTCGTTAACGTCAGCCATAAATTCATTTCTGGAATGCGTTTTTACCTCCGTTTTCAGGGGAATTATTTTGAACTGCAAGAGAAACATCATCAAGGGTCCAACAGACAGAATGTTAAGACTTCTGTAGTAAGAGGTTGTTTTACAGCTATGCATGATTCCAAGAATTTTCGAACATTAGATGATTCATTGTATGCCAAAGCCTTAAAATTAGAAATCCGATTGCAGACGTATGGATTAGAATCTATGCCTGAGCATGGTCTAGGAGCTACGCAGATGTGGAATGTATGTCTCTGCTACTCAGGGGTGCTAGAAGTACAAATTCTTCAGGAAATGCCAACTGCATGTAACTCACCTTTCATTGCAATGGGATTTTTTGTTGCTTGCTAAGAAGGCAGAAGGCCCATTTCCTGAAGATCTGAGCAAATGATATATATCTTTCCCTCCTCCTGTTGAAACAAACAGTATGACGTCTAGTTGGTGATCAAAAGTACGTGCTGCTGGGGAAAATAGTGGGAAAGTTAACAAAGACAGGTTACATAACAGCTAACAGTCACATTGTTCAACTTTTTTTTCCTGCTCCAATTTCTCTTTTGCCATTGCATTAATTAGAAATTTAGGTAAATGATACAAGTGCCCCAATTTTTTATATCTGCCAAGAGAACAATTAGGCCATTAGAAGTAACAAATGGTCTGGGCTCATGCTGCCTGTTGAAAATTTTCAAGCTACATTATTTCTGACAAGAAAAAAACAAATAATAGTTGTTTTGGCCAATTTTTACCATAAGCAATGTCAGCTTTCGCAGATGCAGCCGGCCCGGGCTTTCTCTCTGTTGTCATGCCTCATTAAAGTATGCTGACTCTCGCGGGTTCCCATTCCTTTAGGTAAACAGTTATTTACATGAACTGCGACATTTTTCTTTGGTGACAATTTCTAATTGTTCAGGCAACCAAGGGTGATATATTAAACACTTGGAAAAAGGCTTCACCTGTGAAACAAATTACTTTAAATTAACTATCCTTTGAAAAGAAAGGCAAAATTTCAAGATGGACAAATTAGACCCTTCTCAGGCACATATGGTAAGTGTTTCAAACACGTCCCTGCTGGCCCCCACTCCAGAGAACAATTCTTCATGATGGAGTGGAAGACTTCCTGGCTCATCTGGGGGTCCTTTCCATGCCAGCATTTGCCTGCACTGTGCTCAGAAGGGATCTTGTGGGGCTGAATGCCCGTGCAGTTTCCCCAGCATTTGTGGCTTCACTAACTCCGTAGCCTTTGCTTCAGAAGTTTAACTCTTTCAAGGCATATGTTGATACAGGGCTCTCTCTGCAGAGTCTCCAATCCTTTGTTGCCCTTCATCCATGATTTCTGGCAACTTAAGAGGTCACGATATATCTGTGTAAGTCTGTCCATGGGCCACACCCATGTGTCTTCTCTGCTGGGTCAAGTGTCCATACTGGGACAAGACAGGATAAGGTAAAATTAATCACCAACACCTAATTCTGGATTGTTTGTTCAGCGTAGGGTACTGGAGCAGGTGCACTGAGAGTAGCATATTAAAATTCAAGGTCAGATCCCTAGTGTACTGGGTTGAACAGTGTCCCCCCTAAATTCATGTCCTTCCAGGAACCTTAGAATGTGACCTGATTTAGAAATAGATTCTTTGCAGAGGTAATTAGTTAAAATGAAGTCATAACGGAGTAGGGTGGGCCCCTAATCCAATATGACTAGTGTCCTTACAAGAAGAGGAGAGACACAAAGACACATTCAAAGACAAAGGCAGAGATTGGGGAGATGTGTCTGCAAGCCAAGCAACACCAAGGACCGCTGTGCACACCAGAAGCCAGGAGAGAGGCATGAACTTACTTTCCCTCTGAGCCTCCAGAAGGAACCACCTCTGCCAACGCCTTCACCTGAGACTCCCGGCCACCAGAACTGTAAGGGAGGAAGTTTCTGTTGTTTGTTTTAGACACCCCCAGGTTGGGTGAGTTTGTTATGGCAGCCACAGGAAACCAAAACACTCACTCGAAACAAATTTAACTGGGAAGGGAATAATAATCTCAACACCCAACGGTGTGGAGGGGGTGCAGAGGGAAAATGCTCCAGGATCCCAGAAGGCAGATGCCAGGGAAGTTAAGGAGAGGCCAGGCAGGGGCAGGAAGGAGCAGGGTACCAGGATGCTGGGCAGGACCGTGGGACGTGGCTTTAGGTGGGAGAATGGGATGAGCTGGGACGGGGTCGCTGTGAGATGAAGCTGAGCAGGAGACAGCAGCTAGACTGTGTGTGTATCTAGCTATGCCCATGAGCGCTGGGGTTCCAGTCACTGCAAACATGGTCATTTGGGCTATCCCAGAAGATCACAGCTTCCCATGGCTTTCGGTCCCTTGAAATCCACATATCAGGTGTCCCTCTTTAACAGTTTTCTGTTCAGTGTCATTTGAATGAATTTTTAAAAGAAGCACAAACATTTTCAACATGCAAAATCAGAGTATACTTTTAATATAGTTGGGGAAATTTAATGAGGACTTATTTGCTGCTACTCTTTACGGTGAACACAAGCAGACTGAGTGATACTTAAAATGGGCCTGAACTTCAATGCCTGTTTCTGCTTCCCATTGACATTGAGTGTACAAAACCCCAAGCTGACATCCACTTGCCTCTTAACCGTGTCATGGATGAAACTATGAGGAGACCTGGCCTGAGCGTGGAGCTGCTGGTTTCTGCTGCTGCCCCTGGTGATTAAAGCATAGACCGTGCTAGATCTTCACTTACTCGGCTTTGAGTTGAAAAGTATTCTCTATACTTTTGTGGCCTCCCATTTCACTGCTCAAGCAAAGCAGCGAGGACTCTTCCTGTGTCTAGGGGAGTCTATGTCTTTGCCCACTTTGTATCATAGTGAGAACTTGAACTAGCAAATAAGGACACGGTAATGCTGAACTCGCAGGCTGTTCTTTATTCCAGGGAGTGAGTTAGCATCATCTGAAACAACAACCAGAAAAATGTTAGGAAGCTGGAGGAATAGGCAATGAAGAATCAAACTTCACTCTCCTCTCTGCAGTCTGAGAGCCCATCACAGACATTGGGCAAATACTCTCTCCTACAAAGAATGACACCTTGCCTGGGGAGGGTGGGCTGGACCAGGTCAGCCTAGGGACAAACCTGTCTTTACAGTGGGGTTTGCTTTGTGCACCACAGGAAGAGATACAGGTTTCTCAAACCAAACTTTTACACACAAACATCTGTGAGATGCTGCCCAACTTGCTCTCCTGCTTTGAGAAGATCAGAGTGCAGGCACAGGTTTGCACCAGATGATGGAAAGGCAGGAGGGATTGTCTCAGGGTCTGAACATTTCTCCAAGAATTTCTGTCCAGTTGCTCAGATTTCAGAAACAAGATCTGCTGAAACAGCCACTGCAATGGTTGGATTGTGACTGTAGATTTGATTTTTTTTTCTGGTGGTTTTATAACTAGGGTAATAAATATTTATCCTTCTGGGTTGCTGGAATCAAATTGCATGGGTAAATTTACCATGGGTAAATTTACCCCAGGCTCACCTGAAACTACTGCCCATGGCTCTGAACTGAGGCTGTTTTCCTTCTAAGGTTACTTCATTTAGGGGTCAGCCCTGAAGAGAACATCTGGTTTTGTTTCTTTCCAGAAAAGAACATTGTTTCTTTCCAGAACATGTATGTTCTTTCCAGAACATGTATGTTCTTTCCAGAACATGTATGTTCATCTTTGTGAATATCAATAACTGATTTGTGCTGTCTCTAATAGAGGACCATTTTGGGGAAGTTGATTCTCACCATTTACTAAGAAATGAGGATGGGGCATTTTTTGATCATCCATATTCTGCATGTCTGAATTATTTTTAGAGTTAAATAGAATTCACTGAAATTAGTGTTTTCCTTCTTCCATAAGAACTTTGGCTGATATGTCTAAGAAATAAAGAGGAGTGGATAAAGCACAGGTCAGAATTTGGAAAAGATCCTGGAAGGAGTAAATCTGAAATCTAAACTTGCACATGGGAAGGAGCCAGGGTGGATCGATTTTTATACCTGAGTTTTCTGCCTTTTGGAAGGTTGCCCGATGAAGCTCTAATAGGAATTTCTAGTAAGAAACTGATTAAGGGGAGGGACAGTGGGGAAAGCATCAACCGCATGCAGGTGTCTGGACCTGCAACAGAGTTACAACCCAGCAATCCGTCAACAAACAGTGGCAGATGGCTCAGTGAGGCGACAGAACCCACACTGTCCCTCCGAGCTATTCCTATCTCTTAGGAAAAAGGGGCATGACTTTGCTTGGACTTTCTCATGTCAGTGACAGATAGCTGGGTCCACAGCAGACTCACATCCTGACAGGCTCTGTTACCACGTTTGCTCCTGAGAGTTCATGTCTGTCTCCCTACTCCAGCCCAGTGGGCTCCACTGCCAGGAGCCCACGGGGGATAAGAAGCCGAGCATAATCCACAGGTGGGATTTGCTCCCAGGCATTAATTATCCTGTCCTTCCTTTAAATCTATTCATTCATAAGTAGTTTTTGAGTGCTTACTCGAAAGCGCCAGGGTTCACCACAGTTCCAGGGTACCCGAAGGTGACAAATGCTACGGGTTGAATTGTGTTGCCACCGCCCGCCACCCAAAATGTTCAATTTCTAAGCCCCAATACCTCAGAAGGCAACCTTATTTGGAAATAAGCCTGTTGCAGATGTAATTTGTTAAGGTGAGATCATAATGAAGAAGGGTGAGCCCCTAATCCAATACAGTTGGTGTTCTTGAAAGAATGCGGTGTGATGCCAGAGGCAGCTATTGGAATGATGTTTCCACAACTTAAAGACACCTGGGGCTTACAGACTTCAGAAGAGGCAAAGAGGGATCTTCCCCTGGAGGCTTTGGAGGGACCCTGGTCCTGCTGATACCTTAATTTCAGACTTCTGGCTGCCAGAACTGTGAGATAATAAACTTATATGGATTTAAGCCACTCAGTTTGTGGTACTTTATTATGGCAGCCCTAAAAACTTATATAACAGACAAAATGCTCAAAATATTTTTATATGTGTATGTATATATGCCAGGGGAACTTGATCAGCAAAGCACAAGACAGACGACAATGACAGAAAAATCAAATATAAAGGTAGCATGATATAGCTGGCAGAAGACCTAATACATCTATTATTCTAATAAATAGGAATGGAATAAATTACTGCATTAAAAGGCAAAGATTTAAGTCTAAATAAAAGGAGATAATCCAACCATATATAAGACTACATGGTGGCTAAAAATATACAAGGCTACTGCATACCAGAATGAATTAATATGGCAATAAAATGAAAAAGTCGTTAAATGGAATAAGGGTATATATTTTGTATTGGCATCCATTATGACTAATGATGAATTTTGTAAGAGGTTGGTAACGTGAAACTAGTTTAGTCTCAGAGTTGGCTGAGGCCCCAGGATGTGGGACTGCCGGTTCCTGCTGTCCAAAAGTGAGGGGTCAGCCCACCTGTGCAGGAAGTGCAAACAGGGTGGTCAAAACCCAGTTTTCCGGCTCTTGGGGAATAAAAGGTCCATGATGGCGAGAGGGGATGGGGATTAGAAGGTTATTTCTCTGGAGAGAATTGCTGGTTGCTGTGGGTTCCTCCCTAACCTTTGTGCCAGGGTGGGCTTCTTCTCATGCCCTCGGGGAGAGGCTCCTGGGAACTTGCTGTGTGGCCCCTGCAGCTTAGGGCCTGAAGGCTGGCTGCAGCCTTGGAGCTCCAAAGGGTGAAAGGCTGTGGCTGCCGCGCCCTGCCAGGCAGTTAATGAAAGGAGGGCTGCGGTTAGGAGTGACTGCAGCCACTGGGCATGGGGCTAACCGACTGTTTTCCCATGGCCCAGGCTTTAGGTTGAGGTCCTGGCTGAGAGGTGCTTAAAGGTGATTGACCCCCGGTGTCGGAGAGAGAGAGAGAGAGAAGGGAAGGAGGAAGATAAGGAGGAGAAAGGAGAGATTGAGACCTGAAGCCTGGAGGTGCCAGGGCTATAATCCCTTCTCCTCTCCCTCCTCCCTCATTTGATCCCTGGAGTGGGCAGATGGCAGCAGGCCTGGGGGTTGGGGGAACAGGGGAGGAGCTGGCAGAGCAGAAAGAAGGAGGCAGGGGCACTGACTCCAGGCTCTGTCTGCGGTAGGTGTGAGCTGTGGGAAGGATCGGCTTTCATTTTATGTGAAGCTAGGAGGGTGAAAATATTACACTGGACAGATGAGGCTCTGAACTGAAGCTATTTTTGTAACCAGAAGTGACCAGGGGATTTGCTCTTACCTAAGAATGCCAGAAACGTCATAGGACTTGCCCTAGATTGAGTCTGGAGAACAGAGAAGAAGCAGCCCTGGAGTGACTGGTGTAGGTGGAGACAGAAGGAAGTTGTTTCTCCATGTTTCCTGGGTGACCTGCTTCAGTCTAATGAATATAAACTCTAATAGCACAGAGCATTAGATGTTAATAGTGACTACAGATCAAGGAAATATTGGTAGATATTTGTGAATGACAAAAGTACCATTTTAGTGGGGGAGTTTGACATACTTCTTGTTAGTATCAAGTGAAAAATATTATACGATGTAAGAAACTTCAATAATATAATTAGTGTATGGAATATTAATAGTATAATTAATATATAATAAAGTTTATACCTCCCAAAAATAGACACTATTTTTAAATGTCCATAGAACATTTAGAAATTTATCACATGTTCTAAAAGAAAACATCCATATATTCTCCCAAAAGGACTATATGGACACAGTCTGTCGTGACAATGCAGAAAAATAATAGCAGTTTATAAAACAATATCAACAAAACAACTACTTGGAAATTAAAAATGTTTTCCCATGAATGGAAAAGATAGGTCAGTAAAAATGGGAAAAAGAAACAAACCTCAATTACAGTTATTGAAATAAATAATATGAGCATGGGGCATAAGAAGCCTCATGGGATGTGGCCACAGCTGTATCAATATGCAAATGTGTGGCTGTTAATGTTTTTAATATTATCAACAATAAAAAACACCATTCCACTCGAGGAGACACAAAAATCGCATAAGTTGACCTGAGAATAGTAGGAGAAAGGAGGTGATAAGAATAGAATTACCTATTAGAATGTTATAGAAACATTAAACAATGTTTGGTGAATAAAATTGACTGCTGGTTTTTTGAAAAGACCAAAGAAGGAGCATATCTTCCCATTAATAAGAGCAAAATAAAATGCAAAAATCACTTTCCCATTCACAGTGTTGGCTGCAGGAACATATATGACTAGATGCGGAGATGATGATCAATGTAAGACAGAAAAACCTGAATAGACTCTTTCACCATCTGAAACTAAAGCCCAAACACAACAAAGCAATTTTCCCTGTACCACTCGAAACTAACAATCACCACTGGTTTCAAATGGGATTTTCACTTCTTTACAACTTCCAAGCTACAATTAATTCCTGGGCAGAGAAAAGGAGGAAATCTTTTCAATTCAATTTGTTAAAATGAGAAGATATTTGATGTCAAAGCTAGATAAAGATATTTTTAAAACCCACCATAAATCAATTTAACCTATGAAAATAGATATGAACATCTTAAATTAATTTTGAGCATAATGAAAGGAGGAGGTTATTCAAAATGATGACTAACATTCACATATGTGGAGCATGTGCTTGTGCAATAGACCTCATGGAATATTCTGGAAGGTCCCATGGCCTGGGAAAGTCAAGGGAGTTGCTCATTGTCATACAATCAGGAAGTAGTAGAACTGAGATTTGAACTCAGACTTTTCTGACTTGAGATTCCAAACATGAGAATGATGTCCTGTGGCTATTTAATAGTACTCCCAGTATGCAACAAGGAATCATCCAAAGATACCTGGTAGCACCTATTAACTTTTTTAGGGCACTGGAAAAAGCACACATGAACATCTTGTTTAATGCAGAAGAGTTATTTGGTGAAATTTAACATTTGTTCTTGATAGTAATAACAAGGAAAAAAAGGATGTTTCTTTAACATGAAAACAATATTGATATAAGACCATCCCTCCACTTTCCAGATTTCTCTAGGATCATGTCGTCTGCAGTTAGCAACAACACAAGATGAAACACTATGAAAGCTATTTTAAAAGGCTACTTGTAAGTTTTAGAGAATTTCTTTAAAAATGTAAGAAAAGTGACACACAAATGCTAGAATGGAGGAGATAAAATTAGCATCGTTTGTAGTTGATGTGACTCTATTTATGAAACTTAAGGGAATCAATGAAAACATATTAAGATTAGCTAATTTTTAATAATATTAACTAAGACTAAATATTTTAACTAATATTAAACTACTGTGCAGAAAACAATGGATTTTGATGTTACATAAACAACTGAAAACATATAATAACAAAAAGACCTTATTTATACTAGCAACTGAAATGTAAGATATGTCTGAATAAACTTACAAAATGTCCTAGAAAAGTATTAAAGTATCTAAAACTTTGCCAAGGGAGAGGAAAAAAAAGACTTAAATGAATATGAAGAATAATATTCCTGTATGAGAAGATTTAGTAGTGCAGATGTCAACTTTCACCTAATTCATCTACAAATTCAATGAATATCCAATTCTAGTCCCAGTGGGATTTGGGGTGGAACTTAACAAAATGTTTTTAAAGTTCATCTGGAAAAATAAATGGCTGAGAAGAGCCAAGGAAATTTTGAAAAATAAGAATAATGAGAGAGGACTTGACCTACTAGATATTAAAATACTGGCGTGATTAAGACAATGTGCTTTTGGTGTGGGGATAAATGAATCAATAGAACAGAAAAGAAATTTCAGAAAGAGGCATAAATAATGGAGTATACAATAAAGATGGCATTTTAGAGGAGTAAGAAAAGGGTAGATTATTTGGTCAACAGTTTAGGGTAACTAGTTAAGCATTTGAAAAAAAAATGAGATCTCTACCTTACAATGAAACCAAAAATAGGTACCAGAAAGATGAATATCTTAAGCTTAAGAATAGATCTACATTAGTACTAGAAAACATCTATGTAGAAGTTTATCTACTCTTACTGTGACAAAAGCTTTTTAAAGTGTGGTATCACACGTAGAAACTAAGAAAGAAAAGCACATAGATTTGAATTACCAAAAATGCACTTCCAAGTTAAAAAATTATAATGCAAATAATAAATTATGATGAAATTTTTGCAACTTATATTACAATTCCAGTGTTAACATCTTCAATTTATAAAGAATTCTTTTAGTCACTAAGACAAATATAAGCTGCAAACCCTCATCATTAGGAATTTGTCCTGGTACTCACAAAGGCCTCTTTCCTTCTTTCTCTCTCTCTGCACTCACGTGCACATGCACACACACCAGTATTTTCGTTCTGGTACTGTGGTATTGTTAAAGTAACAAAACCCAAATAAAGACGATCGATATGTCCAGCATGGGGAATGGTTAAATAAGTTGTGGTACATCTATATGATAGATACTATGCAGTTGGGAAAATAATATGGTTTGTGGTTATATGACAAAATCTCGAATCTATGTTATTAACTGTGAAAGCAAGGTAAAGAGCTCTCTCTCTCTCTCTCCATGAGAGAGTGTGTGTGTGTGTGTGAGTGTGTGTGTGTAATGTGGTTTATATGGTAGAAGACGATAGTATTTTCAGTGACAATCTTTCCAAAGAGGAACTGCAGTCAGTTTTGAGATTAGAAAGAAGGTATGCTGTTGAATTTTCTAATATTTACATATTTTGTTTTTTTAAAGTCAACAGAGACCATTGGGGTGAGACTATGAAGAAGTTTAGCTTTCTTCCTTATGCTTCTCTGCAGT
Organism: Pan paniscus; assembly: GCF_029289425.2. Lineage (NCBI taxonomy): Eukaryota > Metazoa > Chordata > Mammalia > Primates > Hominidae > Pan > Pan paniscus. The sequence continues at coordinate 141,059,321 of NC_073257.2, read as the reverse complement.
TAAAATAACAAACTAATAAACATTAAATAAAAAATTAAAGTATGGAAAGAAAAAATATGCAGAAGATTTAAAAGAGTAATTAAAGAGGAGAAATATAAATGGCCAATAAGCATAAAATCTCTAAACTTGCCCAGTAATAAAATGCAAATAAAAATATTGTTTTACTTATAAAATAGCTTATATAAAATTTTAATTATAAAAACATTTTAATGGTAATATCTGATGCTGGGAGAATATTGGATAATGGACACAGATAAAGGTAAAGCATGTTCGTACAGTCTGTCGGTTAAAGATTTCATGGTATTTTAAATTCCACTTTAAGGTTTATCCTATGGAATTAATTATAGATGTTTAGAAAGACTTGGCTTCAGAGATTTTTGATGCAGCATCTTTGATGATGGAAAAAAATGCAAACAGTGGTATATTCATGGTACGTTCATACCACGATATTCTAGGCAACCACTCAAGATTGTTATGAGAAAAAGTTAGAAAAATTATTTGTTATAAAATATTTAGTGTAAAATGCAGGAAATATAACAGTATGAATGGCTTGATCCAAAGATTAATTTTAAAAGTGTGAATTCTCATGGAAAGAGGTAGAAAGGAAATGTGCCAAAATGTTAAAATGGATGTTTCTTGACCATGGGATTGTGAGTACTTTTTATTTTTCTTCTTTTCCTTATTCTTAAATTCCTGCAATCTTGATTCCAGGATAGCTTCCAGAGAACGGGGTATTTCATTCATTCTTTAATATATTGCATATCTACTGTGTCCTGTGCATGATGCAGCTCCTTCAGCCTAGGAATTCACAGTCTAGTGAAGAGAGACACACCTGGAAGACAGCAGGGAGCAGGAAGGCCGTTCTAAGTTCTGCAGACCAGGGAAGAACAGCTGACCTGGTTTGGGGCAGATAGGCATGAGAGGGAGCAAGATCTGAGCTCAGTTTACCCCTGGACATGCTTAGAAAGGCTGTTTCAGGCATCTCCCAAGTTCCTGGCTAAATCTTTCAAATGTTCTCCAATTCTATAGCATGCAAACACTAAAAGGGCATGAATTTCATCTGCGGTTTCTGTTCTTGCACACACAGGCTCAGGAGTCCTTTCTGGAAGAATGCGTCAGTTTGCCATGGGACATCACCTGATCCTAACCCCAGCCTCAGGAGCAAGAGGCACCTGTTTTAGAGTGAGCAGCCAACGGGGAGGTCCTTGCTTCTGCACTTGTAATATAGGCCTCCTGGGTTAGGCTGTGAAAAAGAGCAGAGGCTAGGTGGGAGAGGACCCCATGAGATGATAATAATGAGATACGGCCCTTCTCCATACCACCAGTAGTAATTTTATTATTTCCAGATTTCTTTGAAAGGCAGCTAAGGTCTGGCCAGTTCTGCAGAAAATATTTTGGACAGACAGGAGGCTAAACCCAGCTCTTTCAGCAGAGTGCCTTGCAGACGGCAGATGAGCAGTGAATAGCCTTTGGATATTGACTGAAGTGTCGTAACACCTTGGCCTTGGCATTGACCTGCTGTGCCCTGCCCTTGCCTGGTCAGGCGCCTCCCGCTTTGCCATGATGGACATCACACCCTCCACAGGGAGCCAGAACCCTCACAGCCCTGTATTCTCTGCCTTGAAGGTTTTCCCAACTCCTTCGTAAAATCTGACTTCCCCTTTAAATCCTACCTTAAAATGTCCATTGCCTTCAGTATCAATTGCTTTCCCCCATTCTTCTTGGGAGAGGTGGCTGCTCTTTTACCACACTCTATTGTCAGTTTTCTGTTTCCATGACAGCTCATTGACCATGAGGCTTGATTGTTCCTGGGGCAGATACTCAGTAGTTGCTCTGAGAATCAATTGGCTTCCTCTCTTGTCTTGAGCTAGTTTAGGCTTTGCACTTCTCTATGCCCCTCTGAAGAATTCACCCTCTATATTTAAGCAGAATGGATTAGCAAGGTAGTGTGTCCTGAAATAATATACTCCTTCTCCAAACACGCACACACAGTACATGCATGCACACGTGCACATGGGTGCATATGTGTGTGTTTTAATCATTGCAAAACTGCAGAGTTCTTAGACAAACATTCCTGGAAAACGAAGTTTGTTATGAGACCTCGGGGAGACAGGTGCTGAGAAGCAACAGCCCTGCAGCATTTTCTCCTCAACCTTCTGCAGTTGAGGAGCCCTTTGGAGCCAAACAGAAAGGGCCATCTCAAGGCTTGGCTAGGCGCAGCCCGGCTCCCCAGTAGGAAAGCAGGTGTGCTTGGCTATCTTCACCCGAAAACCTAGGATCCTAACAACACAGCCGCACGATGTAGGTCTTAGCAAGGCACTTGGTGAACAGAGCTCCTATGCCTTGGGGCTGGTCAGCTTCACCATCTTAGCCTTCTCCTGCTGAATAACGGAAACCTGTTTTAGTTTTTATTTTGTTGTTAATTTCATGCCTGATGCTAAATCTGTAGTGAGTACTTAATCTTGTTAAGAAACATCCACAAAATATTTATTACTGGGAAACTGATTTCATAGGCAATTGCATCCTACTTTTTCAAAAATCTTTTATTTTATGCCTTTTTGTGAAATAATTAAAAACATCATTTTAGTTTTGATCTTTTGGGGATTAAAACTATATTTAATCATGCAATGCTTTTTTTTATTATTTTTGTTCTTGTGTTATAGCAAATGTGCAGTGGTTTTTATCTCCTCTTTGTACTTGCAATAACATATTATTTGACCATGAATCACTTTAATGGATTGAAACATAAGCATGTGAATTGAAAAATAGATACATTAGTCAAATCAATAAATAAATATGAAAATATATTTCTACGATGAAAAACCATCTTGGCTACTGTGTCCTCCAACTTGGACAGAGAGAGCTGAAATATATGGCCGTAAAATATAGCTTGCCATGTCAACTAGCCAGTGCCTGCAGCCTAAAAGGGATTTTGAGCACTGAGTAAGTAGTATTTCATCAACAAAATCATAAAATAAAGACATTAAAATGAAGGGATGATGGAGTGCTGCAGGACGTTTGTAAAATCACCCTTCAGTCTGAGGCTGGAGTAGTTTAGTATTAGACATGGCATACTTTTCATATAAATTTGCTTACAAATAGCATGCCTTAACAAGCAGTATTACCAGGCTGCCCCTGTAGCAAATATATTTCTACTATTGTTGCTAAACAAACTCTGCGTGCACTCTATGGTATAGCTAGGGTAGAAATAAATAATTCATCTCTGGTCTAAAAAAGTACAACTATTACCATCTTCACCCAGAGCATTCAGCTTTGTTAATTAATGACTTAACACAGCTCCTTTTAGCTATTCAAAAGCCAGCTACCCAATTTTTATATACTTCTCTTCATGTGCTGTCTTTATTGGATGAAATCCCCTATTAGTCATAATCAATGTTCGATCTCTAATTTCATAAGATAATAAAATGGGCTGCATGGATTATTAGTAGTTACATTGTGTAACTTATCAGTTATTTGTCAGATGAATGTCAGAATATAATTAACATGCATTATTTTAACGAATACAACTGAGAAATAAAGATTTTAAGTGACTTGCCTTTCTCAGAAAGTAGGCACAAAATACAGTAAGGAAATCTGTATTTGCATTTATTTACATATCAGTGTCATTTTTTTCTGAAGCACGTAGCATTAGTTTAATATCTTTCAGTTGCAAATTGCTATAATTTGTTGTTTGATTATATTTTTACACACGTTAATAAGATCAAGAAGCGTTCATTAAAATTTGTAGTTCTATCAGATGGAGAAAGTTTTATAGAACAGATGTGAAATTAGGTAGGGGAATTCTAGATTTGGGGTTGGATGGATGTCTTAGAGTTCCTGTGATTTGCACCCCGTTTGCAGTCATCTTTCCATAAACCATCATTGAGTGAATGGCACAGCCACCAGCTTGGAGGAGAGAGAGTGTTTTCTCAGCCTCCCTGAGACCCACCTCTGGAGCTTCCTGCCTGCTCCGTGTCCTGGGTCCTGGGTCAGCAGTGTGTGACAGGGCACAGTCATCCTGTTGAACCCACCCCATAGGTGAGAACATCTGGGATGGGCCGTTTAGACTCTCCTGCTCTCTTTAGTTCAAAGCAGTGCTATCAGGCTGCAATTGGTTCACCCCAACTGGGAAACAAGCAACACCTCCCACTGAGAGTTTTATTTATAATTGGTAGTTTATTTTTCCATTTTCCATAAGGATTGTGATGTGACCCATCCCAGGAGGTGGACTTTGGATCCCAGGAGGTGGACTTTGGAAAGCAGAAGTTGGGGTTCACAACTCACATCATGCTCCAACTGTGCAGCCTGGCATCCTTGTGCAGGAAGCCCCCCCTCCACCCTCCCTTGGGCCGTCGGGGGCAATGTGAAGGCTGGATGCCCTCCCAATGGGTGGTGAGTCTCAGGGGTTGTGAGACAGGAACCACGCAAGAACTCGCATTGGCCTTGAGCTCTCATCCCTGCTGAGTCACACCACTGGGCCTCTGGAAACTGGGGTCTAGAACCCCTCAGAGAACCATGAGGTTGTTGCCTCATACACATTTCAGCAATGAGAGCCAATGGCAAAGCTCCTGTAACAAAGGGCAGGATGGCTCTTCCCTCCTTCCCGTGCCCTGAAGCCAGCTCCTGTCCCAGCAGATGTTGGCACCCTCCAGTGCCTGACCAACCATCTGGCCACCACTGCAAGAAAGATATGTTTTGAGGGTCATCTTACTGCCCCAGATTCAATGGCACCAGTTTCAGAGTGCATTTTTAATGAAACATTTTATTCAGTGTAACTGATGTGACACTGAGACTCCCTTCCTTCCTTCCTTCCTTCCTTCCTTCCCTCCTTCCTTCCTCCATCCCTTCCTCCTTCCCTTCCTCCCCTCTCTCCTTCCTTCTCTCCCTCCCTCTCTCCTTCCCTCCCTCCCTCCTTCTTTCCCTCCCTCCCTTCCTCCTTCTTTTCTTTTTTTCTCTTTCCCTTTCCCATATTCTCTGGTTCATTTCCTGTCTCGTTTCTGGTTATGGAGTGGACCACCCACATGCAGGTTGCAGAGATGGGTGAATAAAAGTCAGAAACAATTCAAGGTAATTGTGGTGAAACCTTTGTAGAACATCTGCAAATGGATTGCATCTGTGAAATACACCAGCATATGATTTTGGAATCAATAGCTCAGACTTTTTTTCTTTTCAATTGAATTTTATGGGGATGGGGGCATAGAGAAACCCATCCAAATAAAAATTATTTTGGAATTACAGATACATTAGCAGTATTTAAATACCAATGGGGAGTAGTGTATGCACATAAACATTTAAAATAATGCCAGTAAAAATTATAGTGACTCATTGTATAGACCACCCTGCATTGCTGGTTTTGAGCACAGAGCTATTTCTGGATCAACATTGTGCTTTATTTAATATATCAACCTCAACATACTGTTGTCATTAAAGTTCCTAATAAATGCGATTTAATTTTTAATGTGGCAAATTGTGTATTGTACAGATGCTGTGTTCTTGTTTGGAGGAAATCTCAGGGTCATTTCTTATACAAAGCACTTTCCACTCAGAGCAGAGCCAGACTTACGGCTTCAGCTGTATTTCTTGTGTCTGTGTCCTCATTCCCTGAGTGTGAAAACTTTATTGCTCATTATCTACTGGGCTGTGATGAAGTGACAGATGATTTATTGGGAGCCAAAAACTGTGTTTCAACGGTGAACATTTTTATCCTGTTGTGATGCGGTTCTGCCAGCCTCCTCTAACTGCCGAGGCAACAAATAAAGAAGGCTTCATGCTGGAGGGGCCGGCGCTCCTCATAAAGGTCCACATTTCACATCACACTCTGTTCCTAATTTGATTCAATTCCCTTTTGTTGCTTAAAAATTCAATTTGTTTAATTGAGCTGTTTGACAGTAAAATCTGAATTCCATGCATTTTAACCATTCATATTAAATTTCCCTCTGTATAGTGCTTTTATTAATGTGCTTTATAGGTGGAGGCATAATTTAAATTTGGTGACCTCACAAGCTTATAAAGGATTTGACTTCTTGTTTTTTCTCAAATCTAAATTAAAATGAATGAATGCAAACCAATGGTACAGTTGTGGTTTCTTTACTCAGTTTAACGAGTCAAGGAAAGGGACCTGGGGTATGAGAGTATGAGGTGTGAAGGTGTGTACGTGCATGCTTTTTTAGTGTATTTTCATATTTTAATAGATGACATAATATGGGGGTAGCAGTGAACGTCTAAATGACCTGCCTTTAACAGTTAAAACAGCAAGTCTCTATCTTCCATGAAAATTGTAGGTGAGGTATTGTATCACGGAATATACAATGTCTGCTTTTTACAGGGTTACACATTTATTGACATTTAAATAGCTGAACATCTTTTCCTTTAGGATTAATAAGATACACAGAAACCAACGTAAGATTTTTGAGGTTTACTAAACTTTAATCAGTAAAATTTAATAGCAATATCCGAGTCATTATGTGTGTGTAGAATGCCGTGTGACTTTACAAACACTTTTAAGCAATGAATTATGTTACAAGAATGGGTTCCTGTGTATCATTATGTCCAGGTAAATGCCAGAATGATGACATAATTGGTCGTTGGGAGTAAAATACAACCCCTGTAAAATGTTACTAAGGTAAATGTGGAAGGATTGTAATTCATTATACATAAACATGACTTCTAGGTATTTACCATCTTATGAAATATAGACTAACTTGATCTTACCCGTCATTGTTTCCCTCTTGCCTTTGTTAGTTCATTCAGCAATGGAACCATGTCTTGGCTTCAAAATAGCTAATTCCTTTTTATTCAACCGTTTTCCAGGGCACCCCGGTGAATTTCACGTCTCTTTTCATACACTGGAGACCAAGTATTCTGTAAATGCTAAATCCTAAAAACTGGCCTTAATAAGAATGATAGTCCACCAATTTCAGACAACGATAAATTTATGACTTTGGATTAAAGGTCAGATGGCTATTTCAGACATTAAAACAGCCCAATTTCATAATACCCAGCACCTTAAGGAAAGACATTTTTGCACACTGGTGCCTGTGAGTTCCTGCTAAAGACATATAGTAATAGTTAGGAAGTCAAGAAGCTCATTCCCTACCTGTGCAGTGCGTTTTCCTTTCGCCCTAGGCGACTGTTTAACTTTTAACCCTCTTGTTCACACAGCGTACATGCATAAAAGTACAATGTACCACATAAGGAAGCGGGCCTTGCAACATTTGTTTTATGCTGTTTGCTGTAAGACACATTACTCATGTTTTCAGACATTTTCGGCTGTCCCAAAGTAAGAAGTCATTTTCTGCAAATGGCTACTTCGGCTTTAAATTTGTTCGGTTTCAGGTCATCTTGGCCCCTCCAACATCAACAGGGATCTGACTAAGAGAAAGAGGCTGGCATAAAAATGCCTTGGAAAGGCTTTAGTTTGGCCATTCTCTGGGGGTGTTTGATTTTTTAGTATTTAATCAGGCCTCTACTCTTTGACCCAGCCACTCCCCAGTCATGTCCGGGCCGAACTGCTTTATAACCACGAGGTGTCTGTTTCCCTCCTAAGACTCTTGAGCTTCCTCCTCTGATGAATGATCTTGACCATCACTTTGTGTTTTCTCTTCTGCTCTTGGGCCCAGCACTGTGCCGGAGCAGTGGTAGTGGGGATGACGTCCCATGAGGCACCTGCACAGCACGGGGCAAAACCATGGACCCCCGCGGTTAATTAACAGCAACGGAGAATTGAGAATAGATCATGAAATTGTCTGGAATTAGGGCTCTTTCTACTCATGGAGTCCATTATTCCAAGCTTGGGGTAACCGCTTCATGGACATTCAAAGCTATGGGGGAAAGAGAGGAAGATGAGAAACTCCACAGAATCCAAACCCACTCCTGGCTCCTCCAGGTGAATGGGTGAGAGGCTTCAGGAGGAAATTCCTCCCGGAGGCCTTCTGTTCCTGCTGCAGGACCCGCAGCAGCAATAGGAAAATAGTAATGTGTCTAACCTTGTTTACCCCTGCACACCCTGCGTGCATTCAAGGTGTTCGTTTCCCCTTCTTAAATTTTTTCCAAAGGCCATCCCAATTCATGTTGTGGAAAAGGATGAGATTAAACGGGTGAGGTTTCCTCCATGAATATTCCTGAGTTGATAAAGGTGCATTTTTCCCATTCTATCCAGAATCTAGCCAGTGGGAAACTGAGAAACTCATAAAAAAAAATACCTTATGTATTCTAGAAAGGGACTGTGCTCTTTAATTGAAAGAAAAACAACAAACAGGTCTTTTGGGATATGGGTGAAATATGCTATTTAAAGGGAAAGTGAAATTACCTTGACTGTAGCCTTTTTTTTTTTTTTTTTTTGGATAAAATTCAAGATAGACTAGCTCCTTCCTAAGTCTGCTTTGATCTAAATAATAAGCTTTTGAGGTGCTAATGCATAGGCAATGGGGATTAAAGAAAAAGAAATAAAGATGAAGATTATACAGATGGGTAAAGGAAATTTAAAAGGCATTTCCTAAACCTTGTAGCTCTCCCCCTAAAACCTTCATGGTAGCAAAAATCAAAGGAGAATGTTAAAGAGTCAACAGTCAGGAGCCTCTTTTTTGTCTGGGAAGATGATTAACTGTAGAAAAGACAGTCACGCTGGGTTTTTTTTTCACCTCTTGCCCACCTCCTGCTGAATGAACAGGAGAAGTCGCAGACTGGAGCCTTCCACACACTGGACAACTGAAAGTTGACTCTAGATTTTTAATATCCTCAATGTGATCATAAACCTATGGAGACTGCACAGAATTTGTGTTTGTTTCTGCAACTTTCTGAATCACCGTCTTTTTCTATAGTTTGTTTTTCATCATTCCCTTCCTCCTACCCCCAGAAATAAGTTTAAGGTCACAGTTGTGTTTTTATTTATTTATTTATTTATTATTGAGACAGAGTCTCACTCTGTCACCCAGGCTGGATTGCAGTGGTGCGATCCCAGCTCACCGCAACCTCTGCCTCCTAGGTTCAAGCGATTCTCATGCCTCAGTCTCCTGAGTAGCTGGGATTACAGGCATGCGCCACCACGCCAGGCTAATTTTTGTATTTTTTGGTAGAGACAAAGTTTCGCCATGTTGGCCAGGCCAGTCTCGAACTTCTGGCCTCAAGTGATCCGCCCACCTCAGCCTCCCAAAGTGCCGGGATTACAGGCATGAGCCACCGTGCCCAGCCTGTGTTTTTAGTTTTGGTAACTGCCCATAATATGAGCTGTGTGCTCTTCACCTAGTAGAAGAGGGGTGGAGTGCCCTGACTTTTGCCTCAAAAAAAACTCAAAATTTACATTAAGATAAAGTGGTCCAAAGACCATAAAAGTGTCAATTTGTAAAGCTAATGTTGAAATTTAATATCATTTCTGAATTGTCAATTACCATTTATTTGGACAAGGCACAGTGCCTGGTGCCTAAATGACATTAGATGGCCGAATGACAGCCCTGTTACACGTGGGTGCTGAACTGTGGCAGCTCAGGGGAAGCCAACCTCAGCAATTCCTGGGGTGGGGAGGATGTGATGTGTGAGTCATGCCTTGAATGAGAAACATTTAAATTGACAAAGCCTGAGGGGAAGGGACATTCCAGACTGAGAAGCTAGGTTAATAATGATCTCCTTTTGTAATTTGATGTCAGTAATATGCAAATATTCTTTGTGCATCATAAAAAACTCAATTCGTGTTTAAAGTAAGGTCTCCTTCAGTTTGAGAGCACACACCTTGCAGCTAGTGAGACTCAAGTTCAAGTCCCAGCTTCGCAGTTTTCTATGTGTGTGCCTAGTAATCTTTCAAAGTTTTCCTTTTCTCAGCAATGGGACATAAAACAATATCTGCTTCACAGTGTTATAGTGAGGACTGAATGACATAATGTGGCTTATGTAGTTTACGGTCTGAACTATTGCAATTTAGCTTTGCATGTAACTGTGTCATATGTTAAAGCCGTTGCCTATGTTAGTGAGTGTGCTGCCACCGATCCACCATTAGAAACCTGTGTTGCTGCGGGTGGCCTCAGCACAAGAAAACTGGCTCAGGCACAGAATAAAGTGAAAAGCTGGTGCCAAACCCTGGGAAGTGGATTCCCTCTGCTCCCTATTTTTCAAGATGGGTTATTTCATTGTTTTGTAAAAATGTTAAATATTTTTTATAAATAATTAAAGCAATGACATGACTAGTATACATCTGTGCTCTGCCACCTGCTCACCACCCAGTTTTATATCATTATTACTGTACCTGGCCAAACAATAGATCAAGTATTAAAGGAAACAAACATGCAAGAACTCAAAAAATAGGATAAATATAAACCCTTATAGAAACAACTGGGCACATCTAAGCCCAGCCAAAGTTACATGATATATAAATTATATTATAATTTTATATAAATATTATATTAATAGTATAATTATTAATAGTATAATCTATATAGAATTATATTCTATATAAATTTGTTATAATTTATAATATACAATAATATATATGTTATAACATATATAATACTATATAATATGTAGTTATATATAATTTATGTATTATAATATATTATAAAATTTATATAATATATAAATGACATTATATAATTTATTATATAAAATTTATATATAATAATATATACATGACATTTATATATAATTTATATACAATAAATTATATAATATAATATATAATATAAATTATATGTAACATATATAACATATAACATAATTTCTATTATAAATGATAATAGAAATTATACATTTATTATAATGTATTTATATTAGATTATAAATATAAATTATATTATTTTCCTGGTGTTTATTGCATTTGTACATTTATATGTGCTTTTACATGTATTACTTGATTTATCAGCTTTAAAATTTACATCTTTGTTCTCCTTATGTAAAGATGAGAAAAATTGGGAACTTACAGTATTTCTAAACCCACTCTTCCTCATCACTACCCAACTGTTGAAGCTGTTTTTTATATAATGTAGAATTAGACATACATGTACATATGTACAGTTAGAAAATACATATACCTATACATGTTTGTATTTTTTTCTTTTATCAAAATTCCCAGTGTTGTCACAGTTTAATGCTCCTGATAAGTGGGTCTGATGCTCATGAAGAGTCCTTGGCTGATGGTTGTTCCATTTACTTTGGGCTAGGCTGAGATTTGCCCTCTAGTTGTTTCTATAAGAAGGGCTTATAGGTATTATATTTATTGAGTTCTGGCACATTTGTTTCCTTTAATAGTTGGATTATTGTTTGGCCAGGTACAAAATTCTTGGGCTACTACCCTCTCTCCCCAGGGGTTTCAGGTGGCCGTTCATTGTGTTCTTGCACTACCCGGGACTTAGAGCTGATTAATCCCCTATGTCCCCAAAGGATTCTTTCTTCTTTTGGAGGATCAACAGCTTCACTAGCATGTGACTCAGTATTGATTGCTCATATCATTTTTCTTGGTCCATAGCATATGCTTTCAATCCATAGATTCAAGTTGACTTTTATTTCTGAAAAGTTTTCTTAAATTATATCTCAAAGGTTTGTTTTCCTTTTCTGTTTCAGTTTTTCAGTGCTCTGCTTCAGGGATACCATTTATGTGTTTGTTGCCTATCTTATTTCTGTCTTATCTATGCATTATTTTTCCCTCTACTTTTTGACCCACGTTTCCTTATTTCCACTTTCTTTGCTCCGTTCCTCAGTCCTGTCCTCCATGTCTCTTCCTGTGTTGCCAGAAATGCACATTCCTGACTGTGGTTTGGTCAAGGTGGTCTTCATTTCTGTGATGGTTTTATTTTTTCATCCACTCCTAGTTTTCCTCTTATTTCTTCTCCTACTGTTGGCAGTCAATATATTTTTTAAACTCCTGTAGCTCCACTTTGAGATTTTACATTAAATAAGTAATTATCTCATTAAATTTTTAAAAAATTAGTTGGGCATGTTTGGTACCAATTTTCATCTGCTCCACAGAAACTTCTTTCTAGTCAGTGTTCTTTACTTACCATTTGTTTTCCTGTTCATTTTATTCCTTTCAAGTAGCAATTTAAATATATTCTGTGCTTATTTGCTTATCCATTTTTAAAAATTATTACTCATCTTGGAAGGAGGTGAATTATTCATGGGCCAGCCTTTTAAGGAAGTTTAATGTTGGTAAGGACCAGGGCAGCATCCTGGCAGACAGACTTCTCCTTTATTATCAGCAGATTTCCTTAAGATGATAAATCTTTTTGGCAATTACCTCTTTCCAACCAAAGAAAGCAACAACTGCAAGCCTGCTTCTAACAGGATCTCCCCAACTCTGCCTCTCCAACCAACAGCTTCCTGCAAATATGGCCACTGACATGTCTCCTCATTCATCCACCTCTCTTCTCCTTCTCCACGGTATTATACAGAATACGGGGAGAATTCTATTACAAGCTGGCATGCTCGACTCTTTTGATTCCAAACTAGGGATGTCAGATTTTGTCTCCCATGGTGAATTGCCTACTCAGAAAAAAATTGGGGCTTGAAAGTCTTCTCTGAGCTCTGTGGCCACAGCCAGTAGTGTTTTGTCCAGGGACTGTTCTGTATTCCTTACTCGGCTCTTCACTGCACTGGGAAGTCCTTCAGATGTGGGGATGTGGGGTTATAGAGGAGTTCTGGTTTAAAAAAAAATTGTTTGTAGTGTTTTGTTTTTCATTCTGTCATTTTAACGGTGATTCATTAGTGAGTATAGAAGCTATTTATCTTAACCCCATTTTAAACCTGGATATAAACAGTGGCAACTTAATTCAGGTTCCCAGGTGATGGGTGAGGAATTAAAAAGCTACAATTGTGTTAAAAAGCTACAATTGTGTTACCTGGCAAAGGTGTAAAGAACCGATAAAGGTCCCAGTGTTTGAGTTTTTATTCATTTAATTTAATATTTGTTTTGTGTAGTGAAACTGCTGAAAGTATGCTCCATTTCATAAAACAAATTCATTGATTTTTTTACTCCCTTAACAAACATCTGAGCACAGCCCCTACCAAGCACTGCTTTAGGTACTGGTGGTAAAGTAGTAAGCAAAAAAGACAAACCCTACTTTCTTACATTTAGTAAATGTATTAGTCAATGTTAGAACATTAGTCAATGTTCTCCAGAGAGACAGAACCAATAGGATGTGTGTGTGTGCGTGTGTGTGTGTGTGTACACACACAGAAAGAGGTTTATCATAAGGAATTGGTTCATACCATCATGGAATCTGGCAAGTCCTTTGATCTGCACAGTGAGCTGTCAAGCTGAAGACCCAGCAGAGCCAGCAGTTTAGTTCCAGTCTGAGTCTGAAATCCTGAGAACCTGCAGCGCCAACAGTGTAGTTCTAGTCTGAAGGCTGGTGGGCCTGAGACCCGGAAGCCCTGACGTTTTAGTTAGAGCGCAAAGACAGGAAAAAACTATTGTTCCACTTTGAAGACCATCTAGCCAGGAAGAATTCTCTCTTACTTGGGGGAGAGTCAGCCTTTTTTAGCTATTCAGGCCCTCAACTGATTAGTCGAGGCCCACCACATTAGAGAGACCAATCTACTTTACCCATTTACCCATTTAAACTTCAATTTGATCAAAAGCACCCTCACAGAAACACCCAGAATAATGTTTGATCAAGAATCTGGGTACCCCATAGCCCAATCAAGTTGACAACATTAATCATCAGAGGTGTACCTCTGTCAACTTGACACATATACACATGTCCTCAAACCATACTTAATCTCTAAATAAAGTCAATGACAAGGTCATAATTCTGCCTAACATGATACAACTATCCTGTGTACAGCTGAAAATGCACTAACCTCTTCTCCCGAAGAGGAGGTGAAATCCTTGAGTGATGTTTACCTTTCTCCTGATATCTTCTAACTTAAATATTGTGAGGTAATTTCAACAATATTTAAATATTATGATATAAAGCCAATGCATCTTATGTTACACGATAAAGGGATAAGAGAGGGGAGAAAAAAAGACACACACACATATTCTTAAGAAAATAAAGAAGAAATATTCATGGTAATTACAGTCTTTATTTCTGTAACTGGTCATGTGATTGTAGCTGGTATTTGTAACCACCTTTTTCCAGTGCCCATTCTGAATTTCCTCTGTCCTCAGCAAGCACCTCAGCTGGTTATGAATCTTTTCCTGGTGGGGTGACCCAAACCTTAATTCCTGAAGAGTCTGGGCTATGAGTCCTGCCTGCATTCAGTTGCTGTAGTTTTCCATTGACTTTAATCATAAGGCATGATCATACTAAGAGACACCTTGGACGATCTCCAGTATTCCAGACATACTCTTCCTTATCTCCGTTGTGGAATAGCAGTCTAACTTCCCCTTTGTAATCCAGAGCAATCACCCAGCCAGCACAGTAAATCCCTTCTTTGCCTGTTGATTTAGAGTTATGAGGAGCCCAAAGTGTCCAGGTTGCAGTCTTAACTTCCAGTTTAATGGAATCATTATGTCCCCTGGTGGAACCACTCCTTCCACTAGAACTAAAACCTCTAGGCCTTCAGAACACAAGTCCATCAGCACAGGAAGAAAAAAGTTTTGCTAGTGGTTTACTAGGGGTAATAATGAATGGTGCCACTCCCATTTCCACCTGTGAGTTTTGAAAATGGGAGAAACAGCCTCATATATTGGGCACTAATTCAGAAAATATACAGAGAACCTTGCCTCCCAGAGAACCTTGCCCCAGCACTGCAAGGTATTGTCACCTAGCTGATGGTGCAACTGTGACTTCAAAAGACCACTATACCGTTCTATCAAACTGGTTGCCTCAGGATGGTGGGAAACAGGGTAAGACCAGTAACTTCCATGAACATGGGCCCATGGCTGCACTTCATTACCTGTGAAGTGAGTTCTTTATTGGAAGTAAAGCTGTGTGGAATACCATGACGTGTATAATAGAGCCTTGAAGTCCATGGATAGTTTTGACAAAAGCATTGTGCAGAAGGAAGACAAATCTGTATCTAGATTAAGTACTCAGTAATAACAAAATGCTGTCTCTTTCATAAGGGAAGCAGTCCAATGTAATCAACCTGCCACGAGGTAACTGGCTTATCACTCTGGGGAGTGATGCCATATCAGGGGCTCAGTGTTGGTCTCTGCTGCTGCTGGATTGGGCACTCAGTAGTAGTCCTAGCCAGGTCAGTCTTAGTGCATGGGGAGTCCATGTTGCTGAACCCACACATAGCTTCCATCCCTGCCGCCATGAACACTTTTCTCATGAGCCCATTCAGTGATAACGAGGTGGCTGGAGAAAGAGGCTGACTCATCTCCAGAGAATGGGTCATCTTATCTTTTTCATTATTGAAATCTTGATCACCCTGGCAAAAATGTACAGATATTTGTGTCCCAAGTGAAGGGTGGTGACTTGCATGCTCAACTTTATGGCTTGGTGGGTGCATATCATTGAGAAAGAATGAGATTCACTTATGTTTGCCTGCCTTGAGTAGATGGGGGTGTCTGATATGATGTCATAGATGGGAGCTTAAGAAAAATAACTTCCTAAATGGCTGCCTTTTAGCAAGGGCTGGAAAGACTGGCAAGAACTCATGGACTAGTACCAGTGGGTTCTCCCCTGTGGGAGCAGGGGTAACTGGGTGGGGGGGCAGTTTGGTGAGAGCTTCTCCCAAGTTCACACTAGAAATGAAGGAAGCATGAGGAGAGGACGATGCTCACTGCCTTGTTCCACCTGCTTCTCCTGCCACTTTCGTGCTCAGACTCCAAAGGTTCCCTATTGTCCTGACAATCAAATTCACATTCTTCATGACAGTGTCTGAGGCTCTTGCCAAGTTTCCCTGGCTTGTGCCTTCAGCTTTGTCCCAGGCTCTCACTTTGTCTCCCCATTCCCCCACAGGGACATTCCAGGCTCAGGGGACCTACTGTTGCCTCATGGCTCAGCACCCCCTTTCTGACCTGCACTATTTTGCACATGCTATTCCTCCTTCTTGGAATACCCTTCTTGCCTCTGTGGATATCAGAATTATTTTCATGTTCAAAATAAAAGTTATTATCTCTAAAATCTTTTCAGGCTATTGAACTCATATTTAGTCACTTACTCCTCAGGGTTTTCAATAGTAGTTTCTCTATACTCTTATATATTGTTTTCTGTCATTTGACCTTTCTTCTAGTTGGTCTGGTAGGCTATAAACACTGGGATGGGGGAGAGTGTACAAGCCTTGAAACTCAGCTGACCAAAGCTTGAATTCAGATGCCATCACATTCTGGACATGTCACTTGAATGTCATTTAATATCTTTAAGCCTGCTAAGTTATTCTTCATTTATCAAGGAACTTTAATACTAATATCTATAGATAGTGTAACATCTACCTTCCGCAGTAGAGTGGAAGCTCAATAAGGGACAGGAGGCAGGTCTTTCCTATTCATTCCTATATTCCCAGCATCTAGTACAGTGCCTGACATATAATATATAATAACATATAATGGGTGAATTTAATTGGTGAGATTGTTGTAAACAGTGAAACAGGTAATTGACACAAGGTGCTTGGCACACAGCAGGCTTTTGCTGTATGGTTTCTCTTATTACTCAGTTGGACCTGGCTACTGCTCCACCTTGTGAGAGATTTTGGAGGCTAGAGAATTAGTTTTATTATTGTGTTCTCAGCTAGACCTTTTCACACATGGTATGTGCCTCAAGCCATTGAATATAATTTCATGAACATTGCAGTGAAAACAAACCTCAGGCAGACAACAAAACAGATGAGCATTCCTCCTTTCTGGATCTTACGGTTATCTATGTCCAAATCGAAATATTGTAAACCCAGTAGCCATTTCACATACATGCTTTATCATATAGACTAATAGCTTACACTTGTTGAGCATTTAGTATGTGATAGGCCCCATTCTTATTTTATGTTACTTTTAACATGGTATTATTTTTAAATAGGGAGGAAATCATTATTACTATACTCAATAATAGATAAGAAAGTGAAGCCCAGAAAGGTCATGTAATTTTCTCAAGGTCACACAGTTGGGAAGAGTGGAGCTGAGATGAAAACCAGGTAGTGTGATGGTGGGATGTGAACAGAGGGGATTTAGACCCTTTGCAAGCAGCAGAACCTGTGACAAGTTGGACAAACATTGACATAAGTCTGAAGGCAGTATATTTCCCATGAGGTTTTGCAAACAGGAGCCTTAGAACTGTAAGATTTAAAGGACGGTGGGGGGTGGGGGGGGTACACTAGGAAAGACCTGGGCTGTGGAGTCTGCTATTCTTGGCTTTATTTATTATTTGACATGTGACCTTGGGCAAGTCACTTTTCCTAGCTTCAGTTGTCATATCTTAATAATGGACCCAGTATTATCTACCTAGTTGAGTGGTAGTAGCAAGTTTTGATCATGATAAAGATGACAGTTTCTCACCCAGGCAGAAATCAGCAAAAGTTAGTTTCATTCTTTCCAAGCAGTCATTCCCTGATGGAACTTCTCATCCCCGGGAGGTCATCTGCACAGGATGCACTGGGCTCCATCCCTCCTCCTTTGCAGAGCTCACTCTCACTTTCCAAAGGCTTTGCAAGATGCTGGAAATAGAGGAGAATTGCCCATGTGCTTTGTCTTAGGGTAGCTTTGCCCTATCCACTCTTGAGGAAGAAACAGTGTGATATCTGGCCTACTTAAGCATCATAGGGAATCATGATGGGCCCAGTTCTCCAACCCTCCAGCCCTCCTGTCCTTGCTGGTTGGGACCATTTGACCCCATTGAGAGGGTTCAGCTCTGTCTGGCCTGGGAATCTGCCTCTACTCAGGGAAAATTCAGCATTACCTTCTTGATAAAATGCTTGCTGCTTCTTTTAGCTTCTCTAGGAAAACGGTGCTAAGAAGTAGTTTGCATATATGAGTCAACCAAAGCACTGGTTAAATGCACTCTATTGGATTCTTCACCCATGCAATTAGGAATCAGTCGGTCTCAGGTGAAGGCACAGGTGTCTGGGTTTTTAATGAGCAGATGCAGATGGTCTGCGCATCAGCCTTTGAGGAATACCACTCTGGATATTGGTGGAGTGGCCAACTGGTCCCTGTTTGCCCAGGACTTTCCCAGCTTAGCACTGAATATTCTGCAGGATGGCACATGTCCCAGGGAACCCCTCTGCAACTTGCAAACTGGGACAAATGATCACCTTAAACATACAGAAATTCAGGCTCTGAGGGACTTCTAGGGACCTACCTGAGCTTGGGGACAGGACTCTGAGTCCTAGTCCCTGCTTGCCTGGATTTTCTAAAATTGTTTCTAATCAAATTCCCTAATGTCATGCTCAACCAGCCCACTGCTGGGGACACACAATGGCGGATGGCTGGCTCCCTGCTGCTGTCTGCTGACTGAGATACGGCTGCGGGCAGCTCTGTCCTCTCCAGGTACCCACTCTGCCTGCCAGCTGCACACAGCCTCATGTCTCCCTAGCACCTGCCCCACAGCATGCCGCGATCCCCGTGCTGCTCCCCTAGGTTCCCCAGCGTCAGCCACTTTGTGCATTGTGAGGTTGTGTGGGAAGGCATGGCAGCATGGCCCTTCCTGCAGAGAATAGGAGCTAAGCTTCCACGCAGGCCCTGGTTTTCCAAGTTGAGCTGTTGCTGAGCCTGTAGTATCTCCTCCATTCATTTGGAGTCACTGCCCTGCAAGTATCTAATTCATTACTCATTAAAGCAGTTTGAAATAAGGCACAGTGTATACTAAAAGGTGCTATATAAAACCAAATTAAATATATTTTAGTACAAGTGTGCTCAGCCAGTTGTTCCCAAGAAAACCTGATAATTAGGACTCTAACTTGGTATGATGGTATAATCTAGCCCAGAAAAGATGCTTATTATAGCCATGCCATTCATTCAGGCATTTACGAAAATGTTTCAATTACACAGAAATATTTTAGGAGTATCTAATTTGGCTCTAAAAATCCAACCTGGACTGAAGGTTGGCATTCAGCATCCAAGCTGAATGCTTCAAAGAACAATTTTCCACAGACTTTGTTTTTCCTGCCATATTCTTTCTTCTTCCTCTCTGTCCCCTTTTACTCTCTCATGAAGTCACTTTTGCTTTATCTAATTTCGAGCAAAAATAATTGGTGATTATGGTTTTTGGGCTCCCTGAATTCAAAAATAGCTTTCTTTTGTAGAGCCCTTACCTTAGTCAGCTCGGGCTTCTGTAATGAGATACCATAGACTTGTGGCTTATACAATAGACATTTATCATCTTACAGTTCTGGGGGCTGGAAGTCCAAGCTCAGGGTGCCAGCAGTGTTGGGAACAGCTCTGTTCCTGGCTTGCAGATGGCTGCCTTCTTGCTATGTCCTCACCTGGCAGAGAGACAGAGGGAGAGGGGGAGAGAGATGGAGGTGGGGGGGCGGGGGGAGAGAGAGAGAGAGAGCAAGCTCTCATGTCTCTTATAAGGACAATAATCTTGTCATGAGGACCCCACCGTTGTGGCCACATCTAACCCCAATCACCTCCCACAGCTCCCGTCTCCAAATACCATCACAGGGAGAGTTGAGGCTCCAATATGTGAATCTGTGGGGGACACAAACATCCCATCCATAACAGCCATATTTTAAAAACTGTTTCCCCTCAGTGTGTTCTGATTCACTTGGGGTTAGTGATAGCATTTCCAAAGTCAATTTTTTTCACAAAGATACAGAAAAATCAAGGGCAAAAAGTGTTCATTCTGTTGATGAAAATAGTAAAACTCTGTAAAATATCTGGAGATTTATTTTGAGCCAAATATGAGTGACCATGGCCCTTGACACAGCCCTCAGGAGATCCTGAGAATATGTGTCCAAGGTGGTCCGGGTACAGCTTGGTTTTATACATTTTAAGGAGACGTGAGATATCAATCAAATACATTTAAGATGTTTGTTGGTTCGGCCCAGAAAGGCAGGACAACTTGAAGCATGGGGGCTTCTAAGTTACAAGTAGATTTAAAAATGTTCTCATTGGCAATTGGTTGAAAGAGTTATTACCAGTAGAAAGGAATGTTTGGGTTGTCCCAAAGTTTCATCATGCAAAAGAAGCCTCCAGGTCGTAGGCTTCAGAAAGAATAGACGGTAAATGTTTCTTATCAGACTTAAGTTCTGTGTTGATGTTAAATGCTGGCTGGATTTTCCTGAAATCCAAAAGGGAAGAGGGTATAGCAAGGTCTGTCAGATGCCACCTTCCTGTCATGGCCTGACCAAGTCTTTCAGGTTAACTTTCCTGTACCCTGGCTGAGGAGGGAGTCCATTTAAATGGTTGGGGTGGGGGACCTTCAATTTTATTTTTGGTTTACAATCCAGAATGGCCAAAGGCCTTTCGCACCCGGGTGCTGAGGCATGGGTCAGGGGCTGCCAGGTGAGCCCCCGGCTATGAGCCTCGGGCTTTCTAAGCACGGGGTACCATATCAAGTTGTGCACTAGGTGCTCCCTAAATGTGGCTATCAGGGCTGGCCTTACATGGTGGGTCTGTCCTGGAGTAGGTCAGAGACTGAGGTGGACACACCGAGCTGGGCTAGTTTTCTCTTTTGCTGTGGAGGCCTCAGCCCGCTGCACAGTGTCCCTGATCACTCCCACATCAACTGGTACCCGCCACGGGCAGCCGTCAAAGTGGGCACCATTAAAATATCAGAACCTACTTAGGAAATTCCTGAAAATGCACCTGAAAACCTCTGCGTCAAACTGTAAAGACCCTGGCAGTGGCGCTGATTAGGCTGGGGTGTTCAGCGGGTGGGGAAGTGCAGGCCAGGTCAGGCACCCGGGAGCTTCTGGGGCTTTAAGGATATTTGCCTATATGCACTGGTGACAGTCGCCATTTTTACAAAGTTGATGTCTTTAATCCTTTTAACTCTGGGTTATGATGGCTTTTGAATATTTAGATGCTGATATTCTGTTGCTGGTTTATTCAGGTTCTTTCCTGGCATTCTCTTCTCTTCTTCTGCCCATTTCTCTGCCCAGTTATACATTTTTCAGAAAGCAAGTGCAAAATAAAAGGCAACTTCACCCG
The DNA here is from genome assembly GCF_029289425.2 of Pan paniscus. Taxonomy (NCBI): domain Eukaryota; kingdom Metazoa; phylum Chordata; class Mammalia; order Primates; family Hominidae; genus Pan; species Pan paniscus. The sequence goes on along the minus strand of NC_073257.2, from coordinate 141,038,359 downwards.
GTCATTTTGGGGGGATGAGTGGATAAGCGGGATATGCACTTGGGTGCTCCCCAAGAAGTGGCATCAGATGCTCCCTGTGAGCTCCTCAGGCCCAGCCTCAGGTTCCTTCTTGTGTTCTCCCCTGACTCCTCTGGTGCATAACAGGTGCCTGGAGCACTAGTGAATTATCCCTGTGAATACACCTGTCTTAAATAAGTGTGGGTCCCACGAAAGATGCAGTCACTCAATTTTTTGGGTGACATGCTCTGTGCTGGGCTCTGAAACCATAATACAACTGGCAGTTGGCTCAGAGTCTAGTGAGAGAGAAGGAAAGTGAAGTAGGGATTCCAGGAGAATGTGGTTGCCCATAGAGTCTGTATGCACCGGCACAGGGGTAAGGAGCCACTGTTCTTCCTTCGTTCGTGAGCTAACTGGTTATCACTGCTGGGTGCACAGTGGTCCAACCAAGATGTGTGGATCCAGCTAGCGGGTAGCCCCGCAGGTCCAGGCTGCCACCACTTCCATGCCCAGCCTGCCATCTAGAAGCTGAGAGTGACCCAGTCTATGCAGATGCTAGGTGAGCCCAACGCTATGATGGGTGTTTCCTAGGCCTCATTCTGTCCTTTCCCCTGAGACACATGGACATGAAGACAGGGTGGAAAAAACCAAGATGGCCTCAGCCTTGGTCCACAGACAAATAGCAAATGAAGAGTCTAAGCCATATGGAACTCTGCAGCCTCAGGAATCCGAAGATCACAGTGAGGATACTGCTACTTTAGGGACCTGACTGGAGGATGACTTCCTGTGACAGTCAGAGGCTGGAACTTCTTGGATCCCACTAAACACTTCTGGGAATCCTGGGTGTGTACCTTGTTGACGGTGAAATGTCAGATCCAGCGATTTCCCTTCTCCGAGTGGATGGTCAGATATGGTTATCCCTTAGGATGAGTTTTCTAAGAAGTATTTGTGCACCTGATTAAAAAAAAAGTCTTATGGGCCGGGCGCGGTGGCTCACGCCTGTAATCCCAGTACTTTGGAGGCCGAGGCGGGCGGATCACGATGTCAGGAGATAGAGATCGTCCTGGCTAACACGGTGAAACCCCGTCTCTACTATAAATACAAAAAATTAGCCTGGCGAGGTGGCGGGTGCCTGTAGTCCCAGCTACTTGGGAGGCTGAGGCAGGAGAATGGTGTGAACCCGGGAGGCGGAGCTTGCAGTGAGCCGAGATCGCGCCACTGCACTCCAGCCTGGGCGACAGAGTGAGACTCCGTCTCAAAAACAAACAAACAAAAAAATGTCTTATGAAAGCCTAAAGTTCTTCTTGAAACAGAACGAAGACGGAGTGGGTATTCAGGAGGGCACAGAGGTGTCTCTATCCATCTATCAGACCCTTTCAAGGGAAAAACGTTGTTCTAAATACAACACACACATTATATTCTCAGCTGCCATTTATTATATCTGAAAGTACTCTTCCTGTTCTAGGCCTATGTCTCTCTGGTAGCTTAGAAATTCATAAATATTGGTCATTGTAGGAACATATTTTAAAAATGCATTGACTGGGTGATTCACTGAGAACTCCGTGTCCAGGCTGCAGGCAAAATTTCGGTTTAAATGGAAATGGAGAGGCTAAAAGTTTGCTTTAAAGCTTGCTATGAGTTATTTTAACTCAAAATTACTCAGTATTTGTGAGTTTAAATTAGACAGACCCACAATTGCATTTCAACATGGTTTTCTTGTGTGTGTTTAGGAACAACAGTCTCCTTAAGTCGCAGTGGCAAATAGCCAGAGGAAAGAGAGGTGTTAATGAGACTCAGTGCAGATGGAAAAGGTGCAGGACTGACAGCTTTCCGTAGTGCAGTTGGCACTGGATCGAAAAGACAGGGGGTGGCACGGAGCTGACCGATCACCTTAGATAATGATGAAAGAGTAGTGACAGTGGAGGATTCAAGGACCATGGAGGAATCACACTGGGCCAGGGGGGCAGGAACAGAACCAGGATGGGAGAGGTACATCATCGGCTCTTTGGCGGTGCAGGTTCTCAGGTGAAATATGAGAACGCTGATAAGCCGACCCAGCGATATTGATACCAGGACTTGTGAGTGGCAGGGCTGGCAGTGGTGCTGCACTAAGTCTGGGGCATTAGGCAGGAGGGGATGTGTGGGTCAGGTCAGGTGCCTGGGAGCTTCCAGGGCTTTAAGAAAGGATGTTTGTCCTTATGCATTGGTGACTGTTGCTATTTTTACAAAGGTGCTGTCTTTAATCCTTTTAACTCTGGGCTATGAATGGCTTTTGAATATTTATTTATTTATTCATATGTATTTAATTTTTTGAGATGGAGTTTCGCTCTTGTTGTCCAGGCTGGAGTGCAATGGCGCGATCTTGCCTCACTGCAACCTCCGCCTCTCGGGTTTAAGCGATTCTCTCGCCTCAACCTTCTGAGTAGCTGAGATTACAGATGACTGCCACCATGCCTGGATAATTTTTGTATTTTTAATAGCGACAGGGTTTCACCATGTTGGCCAGGCTGGTCTCAAACTCCTGACCTCAAGTGATCCACCTGCCTCCACCTCCCAAAGTGCTGGGATAACAGGCGTGAGCTACCTCGCCTGGCCTGGCTTTTGAATATTCAGATACTGACATTCTGTTACTGGTTTATTCAGGGCCTTTCCTGGCATTCTCCTCTCTTCTTCTGCCCATTTCTCTGGACAGTTACACATTTTTCAGAAAACAGGTGCAAAATAAAAGGCAACTTCGTCCTGTCACTTTTGAGGGGGTGAGTGAATAAGTGGAATATGAAAGGAAGTGGTGTCATTTGGTGGATGGAAACTTTGGAGATCATCCTTTACTTTCAGTGGACTCTGCTCTTCCAGTAGCTATGGAACAAATTTCATTTTCCCCATAACGCCAGAGTTGAGTTCCTGCTGGTCCTATTGACCGCCCAGACGTGGGGAAGACAGGGTGAGGTGCAATATGTTTATACCCAATGGCTGCAAAAATAAAATTTTACCTCCTGATGTCTTGGGGTATAGGCAGCCAGAAGGTCACAGGTGGAAATTTCTGTGTCATCAGTGGAAGGAAAGACATTTGTCCGAGGGAAATCCATGGAGACCAAGTGGGGCCATAAGGGGGACATCAACTGAGGCACTCTTGGGCAACCCAACCTCCTAAGCAGATCTGATATGAAAATGGACATTTCTGTATTACCAGCAGGTTTTAACATTCAGGGGATGAAGCAAAAGGGAAAAATTCTATTACTGCTACCAGGTGACATAAAGTCACCTTTCAGATTTCCCTGCAGCACAAAATAGAAAACAATAGGATTTGGGCAGTGTGCGGCAGAAATATTCAGCCCCCACACTTCCTACTGATGTTTACCTATGAGGGATGTGATTTCAATGGGATTTGCTTCATGGTTTCTGTCTTAGCCCATAGATCAAGTTGAGTTTATGGAAGATTGATCAATTTCAGTTAATGTTAAAAATTAGCTCGAGACCATGTTGGAGAAAAATAGTTCTTTTCTGCTATTTCCTAGTAATGACCTGAAATGTGAGCTGCAATCTTTCTCTTGCTTGAACTACTTGGCTTTGTGAGAAATTCCCCTAATGGGTGAGATTTAGCATCGTCACCCTTGAAATTAAATGCTGGTGGTTAAAACTTCATTTTTGTAAGAAGAACTTGACATTAATAATTTTTATACCTTTGATTAAATAACTAAAAATACATTATTATTGGGTTAATAATTACTCCAGATATGTGCAGATTTTTGACCATTTCATTGCATTATTATAGCACAGAAGCAAAATTTCACTCATATATTTGACTTAAATGGCAGTCTTTGGGGATTTGATTCAGAAATTATAAGTTCTACTGCAATTTACATGTTAAGTTCTGTAACCCCGTGATAGTTCAACCATTTGTTAAAAAAAACAGTAGGTGGCCTGTGGTCTGATTTTCAATGAATAATTTTATTTTACATCCAGCACAAGGTCCAGCTGAATGTTTCATTACATTAAAATTTCACCAAGTAACATAAACCTTGTAATGAAAAAAACCTTAACATTTATAGAGTGCCCAGATAATTTTTGAAAACATTCCTCCAAAATGTGGTTGGGAAACTACAGAAATTTTGTCACATAACATCCTTAGACATGTTTTCATTTAAATTATTTAAGCTGTGATTTTTTAAAAATCATTTCCCAGTGAGGAACTTTAAAGAATTCCATGGAAATGAAGAATTAAATGATTACTTAGCACCTGGTTTCTGGAACATACCCCCAAATTATTTAAACAGGGTTTTATGTTTCTGTATTGTGATTCATTTCTTTTGGATGTCTTTTATTATTTTAAATTAGCTCACAATTTATTGCTGTTGTCTTGTTCATCTCATGTTTGTTTAATTAGCAGTGCTTCTCTGTCATGTCTTCATAAAGCGTGGAAATCAACATTACCATGGCAGTTCCCTGTCTCCTGTGAGGAGAAGTCCCAGAATTACCCGTGCCATCTGAGATCCCAAAATACCCATCTTGCCCACAGGCACCTGTAGGGTCTGCAATGTACTGACATTATTCTTAGACACACTGCCAGAGACTTCTAGGAATGGTGTCCCAGCAACGACCAATCGGTATCCACCTATGATCCCGTGCTCCCGTATACATTGGGGTAGGGACTACTACTTCAGGGAGACATTGACAAAGAAAAAAAAAAAAAAACCCCGCTAGTTTCTGTGTTCAAAGCAGAGGGGGAATGAAAGAAACAGCCGACAATGCCACCCAGCCATTCACAGGTGGAGAGAGAGAGAGCTCCTGGGAACATTTGGAAGCCTTGTGCAGGCTCCGAAATACTGCCTGTTGGATGGAATGGTCCTTCTTTGTGGCCCTGAGAAAAACCCGGAGTCCCCATGTTCGGGGAGCAGAGAGAGTGGTATTTCTTGGTGAGGAGAAATCTAGCCCTTTTGTGCTCTTGTGGCGTGTTTGGGATGTTGTTGGTTTTCTTACTTTGTATTTGTATTGCACATGTAAGCATGTGTGTGTATGTGTAGTGAGAAGGGCTTCTTTTTCCTTAACACAATCTGAATTGTTAGTACATGTGGCCTGGGGCCTTTAAGAGGAAACAAAATAGATGTATACATTTAAACGCATAGACAGAACTCAGACACGCCTGTAACACTCACTGTGTGCGGTCGTGTTGCCCTGGGAAGGCTCCGCATCCCTAGCACACTGCGGAACCCCAGCTCACAAGCCCGCTCTGCTCTGTCAGCTTCTCTGGGTTTCTTTCACTATGCGCTGTCCCCTGACTGCCACTAAAGTGCCACTAATTGGGATGTGAGTTCAAAGGGAAGTAGGAACAAATTAGAAAGTCACGGATTTCCACCCTGGTAGAGACAGAATGAGGCACATAATTTAATCACCACTAGAGGTGAATCCATGGCAGAGAGATGAAGCCTTCACTGGATGAGGTCTGTGACTTTCTCTTTCACCAAAAGAGAAAGTCTTACTCAATAAAAAAGTCTACCAAGTGGAAAAAGGAGTCCCATCTGCCACCTTCCTTCCTGGCTGCAGTGGCATTTCTCTTTAGACTCAGCCTCTACTTCTCTGAGATCCTTGGTGATAAACCCAGAAATCTTTCTTGAAAGACAACTCTCTGGTTGGACGCTACTAATGGGAAAACAAAAAGCCTTGAGTAGTAATATACAACAGACAGTTCATACTGTAATATATACAGCAGACAGTTCATCCCATAATATACAGCAGACACTTCATACCGTAAAATATAGCAGACGGTTCATTCCATAATATACAGCAGACAGTTCATACTGTTCTTCCAAATGCCCATCCCAGGAATATGGGACTTTTGAAAATATCTCAAAAACAAAAATATTTTTTTAATTTAATTTTTTTTATTTTGACAGGGTCTCACTCTGTCACCAGGCTGGAGCACAGCAGTGCTTGTGCGATCATGGCTCACTGCAGCCTCAACCTCCTGGTCTCAAGCAATCCTCCTACCTCAGCTTCCCAAGTAGCTGAGACCATAAGAGTGTGCCACCACACCTGGCTATTTTTAAAAAAGTTTTGTAGAGATGGGATCTTCCTATGTGGCCCAGGCTGGTCTTGAACTCCTGACTCAAGCAATTCTCCCTCCTAGGATCCCCAAAGTGCTGGGATTGCAGGTGTGAGCCATTGTGCCAGCCAAAAGTTGTTTGTTTGTTTGTTTGTTTTTCAGTAATCGGAATGAATAAAGGGAAACCTGTCTACATTTTGAATCTAAAGTGTCACGGAAAGTATCGAAGCTCACAAGAGGTGAGGAGAATGTGTCCCCAAAAGTGATGGGTCATGGTCATGCCCTGAACCAGCCCTTGAGAGCAGTTGTCCATAATTAGACCAGAGCTACAGTGGGGAGGACACAGCGACTTTCCTTGCTGAGTTGAAAGTCCCATATGAATTATGATTTCCAGAGAGATTTTTTGCACAGAGTGACAAAATTTCGCATTCTGTAACAATCTTGTGCTATCATAACTGATAGTTTCCCACAACTGAGATGGACAAATGGTCTTAAGAACATGCCCACTCTTGTCACTTTCATTTTTGAGCATTTTCTCGTATGTTTTGTTTTTTGAATGTTTTACAATTGAAGGTCTTCTCCATTTGAAAACTCTTTTTCTTCCCTCCTTCCTTTTTCTCTTTTTCTGTCTCTCCTTCTCTTTCCAGGTCTTTTGGGTGGATCCAATTCCCTCTGGGGAAAAACTACAGAGTTGAGTCCCAGGAAGGGAAATGAGGAGTCCATAGAAAAGCCAGTGCTCTGTCACCTACACACAAACCCCAAGGGTTGCAGGTTCCCGGCGCCTGGTTTGCAAGAATGTGCCATGCATATGTTTGGTTTGTCTGCTTTTGTAGCAATGATTGATTCTGTCCTTTATGGTATCCCCTGCACAGAAGAGTTAGAACCTTTTGACATAATGCAGGTCTAGTAAAAAAATTTCTGATCATTAGCTAAAGAATAAGGGCCGTCTTCTGCACACAAACACAGATACAAGGGCATTTCCCACTAGACTTCCAGCGCAATTTCTGACAAAGCCTTGTGGGCATTTTGAGAGACCTGGGGCTTTTCTTACTCCCCATTGTTGTGCTGCAATGAGGTTTTGGGCGTTGCTCCCGCTCATAGAGAAGAAATATCTGTAAAAGATGATGGACAAAATATTAATTTTAGGATGTAATTATTAACTGACTGCTGAATATCTTGTAAGATCACTTTTGACTAGTCATTAGGATTTTTTTGTTTAACTTATTGGCTAAAGAAACAGTGAATGAGGACACCACTCTAAAATCCTATGTTACATTAAACTTCTGGTGAGAATTTTCCTTTCAGCCCTGAAAAACTTACTATCTTCTACATTTTCCTATTTTCTCTCTTATGACACTTCTTTTGCCCCCTACATGAAATTGAGCAAAGCTCACAGGCAACATACACAAATGGGTCATGTTCACAGGGACATTTTATTACTCTACTGAATTTGAGAAAAATTTCAAAAAATGCTTACATTTTGTCTCTTTTTCCTTTTTCAGAATACTCAGAATTTCCATTTCTGATGGTTGAGAATCCCAAGTAAATAATCCATGATCACGATACAAACCTGAGATACTTTTTATGTAAATTACTGTGCTAAGTGTTTGATGCCTAAATAGCTCCCACAGAAAGGACAAATAAATAGTCAAAAGTAAAAAGGCAAATTCACTTTAAAATATATTGGCCTACTAGACCATATATTCTGTCTGTTTCATCTATATTTGCATAATGCAAGTTGGATATTGTAGGCTGATGCAAGTTATTTTAAGTGGTGGCTTAGAGAGAGAGAGAAAAAAGACCCTTAGAAAGTGTGAATAAATTGTGGGTAAAAACCTCCATTTATCCTAGTGTAGATAATGTGCCCCTGTGTACAAAAGATATTTTTGTTCAATTTGGATGAATATTTTTTATAACCATACTTCTTTAGTTTCATTGCATATCTTTTCTAGGAAAGGAAAAAAAATACCCTCTAGAGCAAAAGAGGTTTATCTCCCCCTGTTTTGAAACAGTTTTGGTTATGTAGTGTTCTGTAAGAGTATCGTCCCCTCCCCAACCCCCATTCAATTTTCCCCGAGGCTAACAATTTTATATCCAAAGTAAATCTAGCTAAAATTAAGAAACAGAGCATACAGCTGCCCTTACTCATGGCCCACAGATGTTACCAAAATCTGATTAAAAAGCCCTTAATCTCCTGCTGCACCTTTTCATTAGTGTAATAATCATTTTTGCCAAATATCTAACAGAGGGGAAAAAAGGAGAAGGAGAAGAGAAGGTTCAGACCAGCAGGATCCTTGCAAATGCACGTGGAGCCTAGAGGAGAAAGTGAGGAGTCGAGGCAATCCATGTGCTGAAATATTTTTGCTTCTTTTTCTAGAAAATGTGCAATTTGGTCAGGCAGAAAAAATTGAACAGAGCCTTCCAAGCAATAAATCACTGGATTGCTGGTGACATTCATACAATGCGGATATAGTGTTAACTGTAGGAGTCAGACAGCCCCTCCTGCACCCAGCCTGTCCCTAAGAGGTGACCTTGTGACGGTGCGGTAATCAATCATCCTGGCGTAGGACACACTGTTTTTGTTTAATATTACACTATTGGAATATATAGTACACAAAGTGTAGAGGAAATTTGGAAAGCAAGCGCTATATAAGGAATGCTGTAATATGCTTGCTGCCCGTGGAGAATCACCCTGCTCCCTGCAGCCTGTGAAGCCCTCGTTTACCAACTCCACGGCCTTAGACACAGCGTCCATCTGCATCTCCAAGGCGGTGCTTCCGGTACAGAGCACCCGGCATGCAGACCGTGGTTACAATTTTAAGGGAAATGAAACCAGAAGTTTGTAGCGATACAGTTTGCACCCTTCAACGGGAATAGATTTTTCAGGCTCAGTCTTAGTTTATTTGTTTGTTTTTCTTTTTGCACTTCCACTCCGTATTTTTCTGATCAAAATGCTTGGAAAGAATGGAATTTGATTTCAGAAACACAAATTCTGGCATACATCTTGATCAGTTCACCTCTCCTAGGATATTCCACAAGGGCCATGAACCAGGAATGGAGTTTAGTGTTTTGCACGCGAATATGAGCCAACCTCCTCCAGGCCCATGTCTTCTGTTTAGAGAATCTATTGTCTTTAAGTGAGTTACACACATAAAGTGGGACCATGAGGCCATATTAACCGGCTGGGTCATTATCTCCAGTGTGGGCCACTCTGGGGCCAGACAGATCCACAATGCCCATTGCTAATGATGAGACCAAATTTTTTTGAGATTTTTAAAGACAAAAAGGTTTAAGTAAATTAATCATCAAAAGTAAAAATATCGTCTTTTTGGTTTTCCTTCTTAACCGTTCAGCATTTCCTCCAGGTGGTAAACCCCTTTGGATAGGATGTCATAAAGTGCATTTATATAATTCTATATGTTAAGAACTTGCCAACACTCCTTACTGAAAGAGTCATGGAATTGCATTTGTTAGGGGTGTAACATCAACAGTGGGAATTTTGAGCCTAAGTTAAGAGGAGAATTGGGCTCTGAACAGACATAAATGGGGAACTTTCCACAGCCCATTGAGTGGCACGTTTTCGTTCACATCACATTCACACATTTGCTCCCCAACGTATTGGAGTGTTCCCTGATTTTCATGGAAAATCAGAAGTCAGAAACAGTCAGTTGATGTTTACAATGTGAGTTCTGGGGCCTTTAAATGAGGATGATAATCATACAATCCAAAGAAAAACAGTGGCAGAGTCTTTAAAATCAATGTCGTGAGATGTATTCAGAAAGACTCCACAGCCACACATTTCCCACGTGGCACGGAGCTCATTTCAATCACTGGAAATGAGGTTCCAGGATGACACAGGCGAGTTTCTCTCAGAGAATGGTGGAGGAGAAGCTCTGTTCTGGGGACAGGGGGTGGGAGACGTCAGCAGAGCCCCATCACACACCGGACTCAGGGAGGTGGGAGAGGTGGGAGATTCGAGAGAGATGCTGGGTCTGAGAGAAACCTCAAGACTGTTAGGCAACACTAAGAAAAGTCTGGAAAAGGTGGAAAATTGGAAGCCACACATGTTCATGCAAAAGGGCCTGGCCATTGGAAAAATCTGCTTGGTTTTCTCAATGTAGGTTTCATATTGACTTAAGTTTAAGTGATTTGGTCAATTTGGTCAGTTTTTGATAGTAAATTAGTCAAGATTATGTGTGTGCGTGTGTGTGTGTGTAGAAAGCTTTTATGAAGCCAGAAGGAAACCTCGCTTCATTTTTATACCAAGCATCCTTAGAAGAAGCAGCACACAACATATCTGCCAGTGGACGGAGCATGGAGGAATAGGGAAGCAGAGGTAAATTGCCCCGAGTCTGGCACCCAAATTGCCTCTGGGAAGCAAGGACAGAGACTGGGGAGCAGAAGGAAGATATGTGAGGGACACACACACACGAACACAAGCACACACAAAAACACTTGCACACATAAACACACATGAACACATGCACACACACACTTGCACACACAAACACACATGAACACATGCACACACACACTTGTACACATGAACACACATGCACGTGCATGTGAGTGAACACACACACACACACACACACAGAGTCCACTCTTGGTTGAGCAGCAGAGGACCCAGAGCACAGTCCCTGCCACCTGGCAGCAGGGTCCCCCCAGCTGCAGGAATTATTTGCTGCCTCCATATGGCCAGTAGAAGGCACTTGAGATAAAAATGCCCCCTCTTTTCCCTTCCTTTGAGGTAATCCAGGAGCCCCAATAGCAACACTGTATCTGCTTTTGTTAATTCAAGACATTCAAAAAAATCGGTTGTTCAGTAAACATGCGGTCTTCTAAACCATCTTTGAGGAAAGAAATTGTAACCCATGAAATATTACAAACTTTTAAGTAGTTAAACCTCCTGAAAAGCTCTGTCGGTTGGAATCAGCAGCGTTCATTTCTTCTCCTTGAGGAAATGTGTGTTGTTTTGTGCTTTGTGTTTGTGGCAGGGAGATCGTATCTCCTGTCTGACTAATCTGGCTCCGTGGATGAACTATACGGTTTTATTAAACATTTTCTCCTTCTTGCCCTCAACACTTTCTTCTTGTTGTTGCTAAACCTTCCTGGGGCAGCTGTTCTAGGAATCACGTCTCAATATACAATTTTATTCTTGAAATTCCCCCCAGCAGGGGCAAATTGAGAGCAAGTGGCTTAATATGCAGCAAGAACTCTATAGACAACTGCTTCCAATTTGCATAGCTTTAGCTGTGCTAAAATTCCAGTCTCCAAAGGATAAATGAAAAAAAAAAAAAAAGAGTCTATCTTTGTGTGTTTAATTATCTGACTTTAAACTAGCTAAGTTATATTTGCTACAATGAGCATTTAAAAATTTTGGGCGAAAGGAGTGAGCAATTTCCAAATTACTGATAAAAAAATTATCTGATCAAGCAAAAAATATGGCAAAAATAAGACCATAGAAATTCATTTGCTAGGATGGTTAAAATGAGAGATGACATAATTTATTAGCACCTTGTAATTCTGCTTAATCCGCCAACATTCCCAGAAGTACCATACTTAATATAAACATGTTTATGTAGTTTTTAGAAACAGAAAGTTGAAGTAGGAGACACAATACCATCTCCTCTCATTAAAGATGGTGTGCATTTATTTTATAGTTAAAACTGTGCAATATTTATTTGAAGGGGTAATCATATATTTAAAAAGGAAAATCAAACCATAAGATTCATTGTTTAGCCTGGAAATTCCTCACAAACAATAAAAATGGAGTGTTTATAAAAAATGTGTTGTTATCCACCTTATGGGGAGAAAGGAATGTTATTCTTCAAACTTGCTTTTCCTTCTAAAGTCTTGAAGGGCTGGGCTTGTGTACTGTGTGACTCCAGAAACAATTGATTGATTTAAAATGGTAGTAATGTGCGCTTTAGAATCTTACCTCCGAAGACCTTGAACATGAAATATTCCAAGCAAAATAGCAAGAAGAGAAATGCTGTTTAAAGCAATTGAATGTGAATATGTTCCCAGATTCATTTTGGAGGGTGTGCATTCTAAATATCTCTCACAAGGGTTTGTCCAGGGAAAATAATTCAGACTTTGACCAGTTATGTTTCAAACAATAAACACAAATTAAAGAATTCTTAGAAGAGTAAAATATGTGTTACTCTCAGGTACCTGGTACCGGAAACAGGGCAAAATGTTTAGAGGATTTGATTTTTGTTTGTTTGTTTGTTTCATCAATTGCTATTGTCAAACCTGCTGATATCCACCTTTAGAGAGAAAAAGAGAGACCTGGAGAATTATTTCTTTTGTAGTAAAAAATACATTGATAAGCTTCATCAACTATCTGCATTTTCAATAGTTTTTCTAAATGTCAAAGGCATTCCCTTTGCATTAAATAAAACCGAGATGAAAGATGTCGCTGGCAGGTTACCCGGAATTCAACACACAAATACTATCAGAGTGGCGGGGGTTCCGTCACAGAATCACATTACATACCTATTGCAAAGCTTGAACCCTTTGGGGAATGTTCATTTTCGCTCCGGTACCGTCACCGAGTCCCACCTCCTGTAACAATAATGGGTGTCAGGTAGAGTTTGGATGAGGCAGGATTAAGCTATCACCCCCCCTGCTGTGTGTTAATTTATTGCCTCAGACATTTTCATATCTGATTCATTTTCACCCACTCCACCGCGATTGCACAAAGTTCTCAGTCTCTGCCAGTCCAAGTGGCACTGGAGTGCGAATAGCTGGCACCGTGAAATGGCTTTCTTCACAGCGCGGGGCCCAGGTACGTCCTGGGAGAGCGCAGCTGTGCTCGCGCCGCAGAACCGGGAATCGCACGCGGCGTGCAGGGCCAGCCAATATGCTTAGGTGTGACACAAAAGCCAAAATCTGGGCTTTTTAGTAAACAAGAAAGGAAATAGTGATGCTGCCGAGATCCCAGTGCTAGACATCTTCAGCAAATGGTGTTATTTCCTCGAGAAAATACAGGGCACAGCTGCCTGGAATTTACATCAAAAATACCTTCTCCCTAGTTTTGTTGGACGATTATGTAGAACCTGCTGGAAAGGTGTTTGTTTCTGTTTGTCAGCTGAATGCACCGCGTGTCCCCTCTCTCTCTGGTTTTGCCCCAGGCTCAGTCATCTGCGTTGCTGGAGTTGGGAGCAGAGTTAGACACTCCAGGGGGCCAGAGAAAAGACTTGGGAGAAGAGGCTGTGCTTTGGTATTCCTTCCCCTCAAAAATTATTTATGCTGATTAAAAACACACAAACCAAAAAAGCAGAAACACTTAATTTGGACAGTTCAAAGGGACAAGCCAAGGAAACGTGTTTGCCAACGCGAGCGGCTGTGGAGTCTAAGCCACTAAAAGGGGACACATTGCAAAGCCATGTGGACGTGGCTGATGGTAATGGGCACATTCTTCTATCTGTCAGCCTGCGTTTGCACACAGCTTCCCAGGGAAAATAGCAAGTTTCCGATAAAAGCACCTGGCGAGGCTCTTGGGCTGGGGGAAAGGCTCGTTCCTCCCCCTCTGCAGAGGAAGAAAGGATCCTTGCTTCTGAGGATCATTGTAGAGGCAGTGTTGTGCCTCAGCCCACCTCTCCTGATATGCGGAGGCTTACATCCCACCTGGGAGATCCAGGTTTGAAATCTGGCTTGGTTTTATATCGAAGGCTCCCATTTAAAAAGCTGACAGATAACGGGAGCAAATTTTTACTCTTTTTCCTTCAATGAGCAAACACAAACCCACGTCATTCCAAACACAATGATGCACAACCAGTGAGTGTCTTCGGGGCTGTCCTCTTGGGCGACCAGTTTTAAAAACCAGGCCATGACTTTTATTAGCGCAACACGCCTGGCTTGCCATTTAGGAAATACTAGCCGAGTCACATGTTATCAGTAACACAGAGCAAGCACTGCCCAACATTTACAGGAAGAAGAAAGAGGCCTCAGAGCCCCATTTTTTTTTGTTTTGGTTAAAATTAAAATGCTACTGTGAAGGTATTGAACGGCACAGGGCAGACACTGATGTGTAACACACAGATGGACAAAACTGCATATGTGCATATAATACCTGCGTAACTGCTGTCTAGGATGTTAATGCTAGATGAAGCAAGCCTTTTAAAAGTAAACAATGACTAAAGAACCAAATATACTTAATCTGGGGACACACGTGCCCCTTCAGATGAGCAGTGTAAATGTCTGTAGGTAACTGGAGGCAGACTTGTGTCTACAGAAGTCCTTCTTTCTGCTTTATTGAATTTCTCCTAAGATGGCAGACTAAAGTGATTTTAACACTTATCAATTGGATTTATGGTTTCTGTGTCATCCACCCTGCTTCTGACATGAGGAAATGTTCAACATGAGGGACTCATTCAATGATTTTTTTAACTACACTATAAAACATTTTAGTCTCCTTTCTTTCTGAAATCCATAAATGGCTAATTTAATCTCATAGTTATACAGTTGGACTCCGTGAGTTTCATCTGCTAATTATTTGGCACCATTTGAATGGTTTAAATCATTATGATGTATTGTGTGACTGGGATGGCCGTCTTAATTGTGGAGATAAACTCTGGCCTGCAGCACTGGGCTTGTCCTGGCTTTTTGGTAAAAGTATAAAATCTTGGACTGTGGGAGCTACAGTTTGAATGAAGCCACATTTAGAGCACACTGCATGTCTGATCCAGAAGGATTCGGCAGGCTCGCCCATGGGAGGGTGGGTGAAAACAAAGACCCGGAGTGGGCAGGTCACCATAACTATTTGCACACTGATTGTATGGTATTTCTGAAATTTTAAGAGAGGAAACTCATATTTAACAAAAGTGTTTTTTAAAATCTATAAAAACATCTTTTTTTTTTTTCCTGCTGAAGAAACTCTCTCTCAGTAATAGTCTCTTCTTTATTTTCCAGCTGGAATAAACGAGGCAAAAATAGCTCACCTCTAGTTTTAAGCCCGAGAGCTCTCACCTTTCAAATGTGATAACCAGTTCAATTTCAGCATTCGTGAAAAAGATGGCTGTGTTTATTTTTGGTCTTTTTGGAGGCAAATGGTTGGTAAGACTTAGGAGAGGAGAAGAGAGTTGAGTATTGTGCATGTGGAAAGCCATTATTTCTCTCTCTCTCTCTCTCTCTCTCTCTCTCTCTCTCTGGCTAATTAACAGCATGCCTGTTAGCTGGTTATATTTTATCTGCAACTTAGGGGCTTGCTGCGGTTTTCTGGGAGGCTGCTGCTGATTGAGCTGAACGTTTGTGTGTCTGGTTACAAGGAGACTGCTCAGCACAGCGGGGACAGCCTGTTGTACCTCGTGCATCGACTGTGCATTGGCCGTGGATGTTCCATTTCATATATCATTCCCAACTCGCAGCTCTGTTTCCTGAAGTCAAATAACCCTCTCCTTCACACCCATTATCACAAATCATTTTGTAATCCAACTCCCCAAGTTGCGTTAGGACGTGGGCAGAGCAATACAAGTCACAGTGGTGGTGGAGTTACTGGGATGGCCTGACTCTGGATTCAGAGAAATGGCTCAGCTCCCTACCTGGCTGAGACATCGGCACCACAGGCCACTTAGACTGTGATGTCTTTTTAATTTTTAATTTGGAAATGATAGAAGGGGGAGGGAGAGGGTGATCAAGCTTGGCAGGGCCTTCACCTCTCACCCTCCAGGTCTCTGCCATGGGAGGGAACCGTGCAACAAGACTCTATGCCGGCTTCAGTTTCAGTCCCAGCAACAAGGGACAAACCATGGGCAGGCACATTTGGGGGCCGTGAGCACCTCAGCACACCCTCTTGCAGTGTCTGCTGCTATCAGGGTCACCAGCTGGTCCTTGTCACCTTGTTGCTGTGGCAACACTGGGGCTTTAGAAGTGTGCCGCATGACTCTCAGGAGATGGTTTGTCCTGGGACTTGTAGAAGGCCCCCAGGCCCACCACCTTGGGGACTGCAATAAGTTACCTGCATTAGGTCATTTTTTCAAACATCAACACCCATGCTGGGTGGGAAAGGGCTCTGGGGACAGTGAATTTCTCTGTTTCTATATTTTCAGTTTTCTGAATATAACTTTTTATAGATGTATTTAAGGATACTTCTATAAAAGTATACCCTTAAATACATCTATAAAAAGTTTTAATCTAAAAAGTATACAAATAAACTTTTTAAAGAAGAAAAGCATAGCAGAGTAGAAAGTGGCAACTTTTCATTTTCTTTCCCATCAAACAACGTGATTCACACAAACGGCTTTTTATTTCCAAAGGCTTAGTTGTCCATACCTATTAGGGAGATCCATGGTGTTCAAGGAACTTACATGTAATATGTCATAGCAACCCAGGTAAACCAAGTACAAAAAATACTCCCAGAAAGGTACCAGTTTCCGTGCCAAAGAAAAGAAAGAAAAGAGAACAGATATCTGAACTAATATTTGGAACTGATCCCCCTGCACCCGCTTTGTCGTTAACTGGTTATGGGGTCTGGGAGACAGAGCAGCCCCTCTTTAAGGTAAGGATGCATGTAGGGAAATTGATGCCTCCAATTCCAACATCCCAGGTTCAAATTTCTCAAGGGTTGGTTTCTCTTTGCTCTCTTTGCCTGCCGTAGTATTGACGACAGAAGAGAAGACAAAGGATTTACACTCTTAGCCTCTGTTGTGGTTCCTGAATCTTCTCATCTGATAAAGATGATGAGTTTGTTTTTTGGAACATCAGAGCAGCCTTTCTTTGGCGAGATGACAAATAAGATAAGTGGCTGTCTCCATAATCTATTTTGTTAGTCACTGCAGGAACCCCTTCGCTCCCTGCTTCCGAGAAGCATGCCACGAGGGGTGAAGAAAAACAACTCTTTGGGGGGAATAATTTGATCCTAAGTATGATGCTCTGCATGCGGCCCGGCAAGCAGTCCTCCTCTTTGCCGCCGGATGCCTCTATGGCGGGGTTGAAAGCTGTGCTTGCCTCTCCTCTGCCAGGAGAAACTGAGGCCCAGGGAGGTGGCATGGGTCACTCTGGAGCTGAGGAAAAGCAGGCATGCTGTTGAGAAAGAGGCAGGATGCAGGTCATCCCCGGGGCTGCGAGGGCTGAGCTTCTCCTGCAACTCATCAGCTACACGTTGCTCTGACAAGTGCCCATCAGTGACACGTCAGGTTCACGCCTCCAGGCCCTCTCTTTCATGGCCCCATTGAGCTGTCCACTGACCTGGTCTAGACGACCCTCCCCATCACACCTCAACCTCATTAGTGAGAGCTCAGCTCTGAGGGCCTCTTAAATGGCATGAGTTTGAATATGGATTCTGGGTCTTAGCACTTGTCCTGCTTCCTAAAAATGGAAGCTGTTGGAGTTCATGCTCTAGCTTTGGAGTCCAAATTGGCGTGGTTCAGAGGAAACTAGCTGTGGTAGGCTGGCGGCTAGCTGCCTCACAAATACCCACATTCTAATCCCTGGAACCTGTGCATATGTCACATTACAGGGTAAAAAGGACTCTGCATGCATAATGCAAAGGCTCTAGAGATGGAGAGATGATCCTGGATTTTCTGGGTGTGCGCAGTGAAATCACGAGGGATCCTTAGAAGAGGGAGGCAGGAGGATTTGAGTTAGGGGTAGGAAAGATGAAAAGGAAGCAAAAAATTGGAGTGATGCAGGGACAGGCCACCAGCAAAGGAAGGCTTGTACCTCAAGATGGAAGAGGCAAGGACGTGGATTTTCCATGGAGTTCTCCAAGGAAAGGCAGCCCCGTAGGCCCCTCGATCACACACTTCTAACCTAAGAACTATAAGAGAATAACTTTGCATTGATGTAAGTGATTAAGTTTGTGGCGATTTCTTACAGCTCAATAGAAAACGAATCAGCTAGCATAGAATGTGCTCCACTTGAGAACGTGCTGTCTTTCCTTCCCAGGGGCCTCCTGCTCTGTTCTTACCCAGCCTCTGAGTTCGTGATCTTTCTCTGACTCTAGCAATAACCATGTGGCACATTGGGAAGATGGAGCTCTAACTCTGACCTCTGTGGAAGGCATGAGCCAATCCAAATCATTTCTGAGGTTCAAAAGAGTAGGTTTTAAAGTCTTGGTGTTTAAAAAAAAAATGTGTGCCTTTGTACTTACTGATTGGCTGCCTGTATAGTATTTCTGGCTGGGCTAAAGCCCAGGAAGGTCTCAAGAGAAAGGCCAACCACGTGAGGTTGTCTAACTAAAGATATTTGGATAAATTCTGGGTAAGCAACTGAATTTTTAGATGCTCTTCCAACCCAAACTTGGGAGCCGTGTGAAATTTACACATCATTCCTTAGTGGTCTGAGGGAGCGGCAGAGAGTTGTGAAATGGGAAGGAGAAGAGCTTTGAGAGCAACCCGGTCACGACCCTGGAGTAGGGAAATTGCTTAAAACCCAATCGTAAATATATCCTGCTCCTCGGGTGCAGAGCCGTACAAAGAGAACAGTGCTGAGTGCTGAAGGGCGCACCCCGAGCAGCCCTTCGGGTAGTTTTCAGCAAAGCTCTGGCCTTTTCCAGTTCATGAGCCAACAAGGTGACCATGCTGAGCAAAACATCCTAACTCGAAGGAACTCCTCATGGCTCTGACATCCCCCAAAATAAACATTTTGGAGTGCCACAAAATCTCCCGTTAAATTACAAATCCTTCTCGCCCTTTAATAATCCAGGTCCCGATTTCCAGGTTTCCCCACCATTTGCTAAATGTATCTTCTCATGAGGTTTTGTTCAACCGCAGAGGTCTGGAAAAGCCACTAAAACTGAGCCGCACGCGTTTCTGGTGAGCATCTCCTTTTCCCTCAGCCTTTCTGAGCAGGGGCTTCTCTAAACTGCTGGATGGCATGAAACATCCTTAGGACCCCACAGAGAGCTGGTAGCAAACATTTTTGTACCTTACCCTTACATTTTGACCTTTCTAATATATCTCGTATGGGCATAATTTATTTCTTAATTTTTGACAAACTGGTTAAACAGTAAATAAAACATTAAGTAATGGTAAAACTTCTTTATGGGATCCAACTTATGAAATATACGAACACAGACCCAAATGCTACTACAGAAACACGGTAAAGCATCCACTGACCTTTGAAACCATACCTTTGACTCTGCATAAATTGTATGAACTATTGCAGGAACACAAAATAAAAATGTGCTAAAAATAAAAACTCAATCCTGATTGTTGTAGCTTCATTTTGCACCATTCCAGCTGTTCAAAATGGTTCGAGGATGGTCAGGCAGTCCCTGTGCTGTTGAGATTTGCAGTCAAATGAGCAGGAAAGAGAAGCAGTCCTAGTCTATGATTCTGAACCATTGGTGAAATACTTGCTGCTGATTAGCATAACATAAAAACCTGAACTAAGTGACGCTAAGTGATTGTAATAGGAATGCTCTGGGTTTTCTGGGTAAGCTTCTGCTTTCAGCAGTGCCATAGAAAAAGAACTGATCTCAGTTGTAACTCACGAAAACCTGGTACTTGACTCCATGCATTACATCAAGAGCCAAAGCACAGACTGACTCAGAGACACAGGATGGGCTGAGCAGATACTTCTACAACTCGAATATGGGGACAGCCACAAATGCCATGAAATGACATTTTTTTTTTAATTTTTTAGAGTCAGGGTCTTACTCTGTCGCCCAGACTAGAATGCAGTGGTGCCATCATGGCTTACTCCAGCCTTGAACTCCTGGGATCAAGTGATCCTCCTGCCTCAGCCACCTGAGTAGCTGTGAGTACAGATGTGCCACTACTCCCAGCTATGAAATATTTTTTTAAAAAATCAATGCCCAGAAACTGGAAATAGAACAAGAAGGATAGCAGATCAGCCATTCGGAAGAATCTCTGAGAGACAGAAAAGGATAAGAATGTACATAAGGGAAGGGCATGAAGGAGAACCCCTGAGAAAGGGGACAGTGGAACCTGAGGGCTCATTGGTGTCCCTCAGGGTCACCAGGCCGACAGCTTTGCGGGAGCTGTGCCACCTGACAACCCCCTCCTCACCCAGCCCTGAGCATTGGGCAGCATCAGTGTTTGCCCCAGATGGAGTCAGAGGGGGGTCTTGGGGCCAGGGAGGTGCAGGGACCCAGGAGAGACACAGGGCTCCATGCCCCCAAAACACAAAAGAGAACAAAGGGAATTGAGGGAAGTCATGGAAAAAAGAAATAATGGGAGAATATTTCCCAGCGTTGAAGAAGTACCTGAGTCTTCATATGGAAAGACTGCTGATTGCTGAGCAGGGTAGGTGAAAAAAGCATGTGCATCTAGCCTGGTTACTGCTGAATTTCTGAGCACTGAGAATAAAGGGAAATTACTAAAGGCTTTCAGAGAAAGGGATAAAAAGCACAGGTACTTAGGAAGAACCAAGAATCACAAGGACGTGGGTCTATACTCAGCAGCCACACTGAGGAAACGCTGGAGCGATATTCCCAAAGTTCTGAAGGAGAAAGATTTTGACCCTTGAACTGTACAACCAGCCAAACTGGCATCCGATATGAGAACCAAATAAAGGCAACTTCATCTGCAGGGGCCCTGAACAATTGCTCTCTCTAGACCCTCTCTGGAGCAGTCACTGGAGGAGGGACTCCAGAAGGAGCCAGGCTCTGGAGCAATCACTGGAGAAGGGACTCCAGAAAGAGCCAGGCTCTGGAGCAATCACTGGGGAAGGGACTCCAGAAAGAGCCAGGCTCTGGAGCAATCACTGGGGAAGGGACTCCAGAAAGAGCCAGGCTCTGGAGCAATCACTGGGGAAGGGACTCCAGAAAGAGCCAGGCTCTGGAGCAATCACTGGGGAAGGGACTGGGGAAGGGAAAGAGCCAGGCTGAGCATACAAGGCTGCTTTGTAACTCTGCCTTGAACTTAACATAACTTTCTCTGCAGCCTCTCAGAACCTTAATTTTCTTATTTGTAAAATGGGGGTAACAAAAACCTCATTTGCAAGGCTGTTATGAGGATTAGAGAAAATGAGTGTGAACCTACCATAGTGCCTGCTACATGAGAATACAAATGCTCAGGCAATTAATGAATCAGCCACTTTTTCTGTAGCCATCCTCACCCGCCACCATTGGCTATGCTTAGGTTCACTGGTGCTCAGGACAGAGCCCACATTAGTTCTTTGAAATTGTCATCTCCAAGGAAAGCAGAATTCTATAAATGCAATTAAAATGAGTTTATACTTTCTAATTCTTAATTCTTCCACAAATATAAGTTGGCAAGATCCCTCCCCATATATTCTGTCCCTTTCTTTTCTGTAATTTTATCTAGATCACACATAGTTGCCTATGATTTTTGTGCAGCAATGATACTAAACACACACCTAGGATTCACTGAATTTAATAATCTTAGGACCATTTTTACTTGATAATCTCTGATTCTTTGCAAAGCGTTTTATATCTGACTATTCTTTTAGAGAGAAGAAGCAAGCAATGGGAAATGTCTGTCTAATTGCATTATGTTTTTACTATAAATAACGTTCAATTCCTTTTCTGTACAGCCCATTTGAAGATGAGTAATAATGAAGTATA
This sequence comes from Pan paniscus, assembly GCF_029289425.2. NCBI lineage: Eukaryota > Metazoa > Chordata > Mammalia > Primates > Hominidae > Pan > Pan paniscus. Next base: position 141,016,823 of record NC_073257.2, on the reverse strand, counting down.
TCTAAAGAAAATGGATGTTTTAACAAGTTTTGACATCCCGAAAATGATGGACATTTTACGTACAGCTGACTGGAGTGGGTAAGGATGAAGTTAAGAAAAAGGTAACCTGAAATAATGTGAATTGTTTTTTTCCTGTGGTGGTAATGATGATGACGGAATTTTGAGAAAAGTGTCAACTTTATATTAAAAGAAAAAAACCAAAATTGTGCAGCTTCTATGGAAAATAGTATGTTGATTTTTTTAAACATGAAACAGACTTATACAATCTAGCAATTCCACATCTGGGAATATACCTAAGATAATTGAAATCAGGGTCTTGAGTAGATATTTGTACACTCATGTTCATGGCAGTATTATTTAAAATAGCCAAAAGGTGGATTGATGGATAAGTGAATACACAAAATGTGGTCTATACATAACATGGAATATTATTCAGCCCGAAAAAGGAAGGAAATTCTGACATTCGCTACAACATAAGTGAACCTTGAGTACATGATGCTGTGTGAAATGAGGCAGTCACCAAAGGACTAATGCTACATGATCCCACTTATATGAGGTACTACGGCAGTCAAATTCATAGAGAATAAAAGTAGAATGGTGGCTGCCAGCTGTGGGTAGCGGGGAGAATGGGAAAGTTAGTGTTCATTGGGGACAGAGTTACAATTTGGCAAGATGAAAAGACTCTTGGAGATGGGAGGTGGTGATGGTTGCACAACAATATCGATGTGCTTAATGCCACTGAACTGCACAGTTAAAAATGGTTAAGATGGAACATTTTATGTGTATGTTACTACAATTAAAAATAATTTTAAAAAGAAAAAGAAAAAAACAAATTGGGCTAGTTTAAAGCTATTTAAGGTGTGGTTCTTGACATTGATACACATTAATTAGTACATATTTTATTAAAGAACCTGTGGAAAATAGTAAATGGGAGAGGTCTCTGATGGACAGTCTAACACTGTACAGTCACGTATGGGAGATGGTGTGGATGCCCTCAGTGCCACCCCCTGGGCCCTTCTCAGAGCTGTGCCCTCGTTCCCCAGCTACCAAGGGTTGGCAGCTAAGAGCTCACAGCTGCCTCTCCTCCAGAGACCTGTTCTCAGCTGATGACAGTCTTGTTGCCAGGGGGATTTCAAATATTCCTGCCCCAGAGACGGCCCACAATCTTCTGTGGCTAGCAGTTTTTACTCAGCATTATAATTTTCATCCATGTTTTTCCTTGTAGCTGTAGAATCAAGAATTCATTTTCAACACCGTAGATAACATTCCTTTGCGTGAATATCCACATTTATTTATCCATATCCTGTCAATGGACATTTGAGTTGTTTCAGTTTTTTCTTTTTAATTTTCCTATAATGAACAAAGCTGCTGTGAACATATGCAAAATATGCAAAGATTTCCCTGGGGTGTGTACCCATCATGAGATCTGCTGGGCTATAGGACCTGCAAATCCCCAAATTTGCCTGATGCTGCCAAATTTTTTCCTAAGCGGTTGTCCCAATTTTCACCTCTACCAGCAATATATAACATCTTTTATCGATTCCCAACTTTCCCGAGACTTGATGTTATCAGACCTCCTTAGGTTTGCAAATTTGGTGGTAAAATGCTTCTCATTGCCACCTTAGTTAGGTTGACTACTAATGAGACTGATCCCTTTTTCATTTATTTGTGTCATTCATATTTTTGCAAAGTATCTGTTCATTAATATGCTCACTTTAAAGCTATAGATAATCCATTGTATGAATCTATCTATAATCAGTAAATTTTTTATTTTTCTTTTTTTTTTGAGACAGGGTCTCACTCTGTCACCCAGGTTGGAGTGCACTGACACAATCTCAGCTCACCGCAACCTCTGCCTCCCGGGTTCAAGCAATTCTCTTGCCTCAGCCTCCCGAGTAGCTGGGATTACAGGCACCCATCACCATGCCTGGCTAATTTTTGTATTTTTAGTAGAGACAGGGTTTTGCCATGTTGGTCAGGATGGTCTCGAACTCCTGACCTCAGGTGATCCACCTGCCTCGGCCTCCCAAAGTGCTGGGATTCTAGGCATGATCCACCACACCTGGCCTATAATCAGTAAATTTTTTAAAGCTACAGAGTCCAAAGTATGAATATGCTACAATTTATGCATATACTTTCCTCCTTTGGTAAGCTTTTGGTTTTCACAAACATTGCTACTATGAACATTGGTAGACACTTTTTTTTTGGTGCACGTGAGCAAACATTTCTGTTGGAAATATACCAGAATGAAATTTGGGGTCATAGTGCATGCATATATCCAATTAGTAGATAATGCCAAATTGTTTTTCAAAGCGACTTACTTGATTTACTCTTCTACCACCAATGTGTGAGAGTTCTAGTGGCTCTACGTCCTCGTCAACATTTGGTGTTGTCAGTCTCTAACTTTAGCCATTTTGGTGAGTGTACAGATCATCTGTTGGGTTTTAATTCAAATTTCTATGATGACTAATGAGAATGAGAAGTTTTTCTATATTCATTGGCTATTTGGATAAACTCTTATAAAAGGCACCTTCAAGTTTCTTGCCCATTTATCTGTCTTTGTCTTAGTGATCCAGAGGAATTCTTGATGCATTTTGGATATGAAACCATTGTCAGTTTTATGTGTTACAGATCTCACTGGGTTGTTTCTCTACTCTGTCAATGTAGTTTTGACGCATAAAAATTCTTAATTGTAATGAATTTGAACTCATCAATTCTTTTGTTTAGGTGAAGAGTTTTCTCCTTATACTGTTTATTCTTATCCTATTTAAGAAAACTTTTTCTAAGCCCAATTCATTGAGATATTCTGTTGTGCTATTTTCTAGAAGGCTTACCGTTTTTCTCTTTATGCTTAAGTCTATGATCTGTTTGTAGCTGGGTATATAGGAGTTTGTTATATACATTTGTCAAATTGTGCTAATAAATATTCATGAGAAAATGATAAAAAAAAGATACTTGTTTTGGCTTTGCATAATAAGCTACCAAATGTTTTTAAATAATTAATCTGGGTCAAATATTTGTCAAATTTGTATGTATCTATTGATAGAATCATATGGCTTTAATATTATAAACCAGCAATGTCACAAATGACATTAATAGATTAAAAAAATATATTATCTCTGCTTTTTTGGACATATCTAGTCACCATGTTATATCTCTTTTGATAGACTTGGTGGGCTAATATTTTGTTTCAGTTTGTGTACTAATTCTCATGAGTGACACTGGCTTGTGATTTTTCATTTTTTGTACTCCCCTGGTCTAGATATCTTTTGGTAACCAGGCTTGTCTGGTCATGAAATGAGTTGAAGAGTATTAACTCATTCTAGTCTGCATAAGAGTTTCCATACAATTAAAATTATCTATTCCTTGAAAACTTTGTGAAACTTTCTGAAAAACCATCTGGGCCCGGTGTTTTTGGTATTTTAAAACAATCTTTAGAGGTCAAAGAACTTTCAATTTTTCTACTTATTCTTGAGCCCGTTTTGGTTAGGAACTTTTTTTTCTAGAAATATTCCCAATATATCTAAGTTTTAAAGTTTCGTGGCATAAAGTTGTTCATGGTAGTTTTAAAATGTCTTTTAAATATTTTTTAAGAGCTATACTTTGGTCCCATTTTATTTTCAATATTGTTTTTGTCTCTTACATTTTTTCTTGGAAAATATTGTCTGTTTGATTTGCAAAGAACTGGCTTTCATAATCTTCTTTTGAAATACTTTTTACTCTTTTCTTCTATTTATTCTCTATATTTCCATCTTTTTCCCTTTTCTCATGTACTAATATAGGCCTGAATATTCTCCTCTACTTACTGCTTTTTTGTGTCACACAAATTTTTATATGTAATATTTTCACTATAAATATTAAGCACTTCTATTATGGTTTATTTCTTGAAAAACATGTCATTTAGAAGCATTTTTTAAATTTCCAAAACATAGGGTTTTTAGTTTTTGGTTTTTTTTTTTTGGTTATTGGCTTATAACACATAAGCATTTGTATAATTCCTATGATTATTTGTATAAGACTAATTTTGAAGATTTGTTTTCCCATATGGTGGCTTGTTCCCTTGTATGCATAAGAAACCTTTGATTGTGAATTCATATTTGATAGATATTACTCATTGAAAATACTGGTGTTCTAATTAAGTATATTTTTTTCTATAGAAGATTTTCATTAGATTTTGCTTGTGTTGGGAACCATGAACCACCACTGACTTGGACAAATTTTAGCCTGGCCCCAGAGTCTCAGCCTGAATCTATAAGTGTTAGTTTCAGCTCCTCCATCCCGTCAGTGAACCAAAGCTTAGTCCTAGAAGTGCAATGCTGACATTAGCACCGTGGTCATCCCCTGGCCCACACATATACATTTCCTCCCCGCATAGGCCTCCTTCTCCCACTGCTTTGATTTCAGCTCACATTTTTGGGGCTCTGGCTATGTTCTTTACTTTCTGGGAACCCAGCAATGCATTTACAATTATGTTCGATAGAGTCTGGTTGGTTTGAGTGGAGGGCTCTCCTGTGTATCTAGTCCACTTTCCTGCCTAAAACAGAAGCTTTGGCTGCCAGCTTTGTGTGTGCACCTCTGCTTTTCTCTGCCGTGGTTTTGCTTCCTGCATGTGCAGTCTGGACTTTTGCACAGCCAGGAAGTACTGTCTCTAATTATTTGCTTGTCAACTGAGAGAGAAGCCGAGCAGTCAATCCCTTTCACATACTCATCTCCTGCTCCAACGCATTCTTCAAACTCTCGATGCAGAGGCCTTATTTGAGTCCCCTCTTCTGTTTTCCAGGGTATTTTTGCAGAAGTTTTGGCAAGTGTTCAATAAATATTTGCTGTTTGGCTGAGTCTAAATACTCCACTTTGTCTCCTAATCAGAATCTCTGATACATTCACTTTTGTTTGCCAAAGAAAAGCAGAAATTAAAAACTTGTAAATTATGCAGACTAGGGATTTTAATATACACAGGAAAGTTATGCTAGAATGAAAATCATAATTTATGGCATTAAAGAAAGAAATGATTTATTAAACTACATGGGTTTTTTTTTTCCATTTTGTAAAATTTGGAAAGAATTCAGTTCTGTGATAGGACATTGTGGGTAAAATTGGCTCTACCAGGTGTTCTAATGGACACTAAGAGAGTCAAGGAAGGTATGGCAAAGAGCCCCTCAGGTGGCCTCACAATCCTGCCAGCAGGGGTTTCCCTGCCAGTGGGGTTTCCCTGTCTGTGGGATGCCTCCCCTGGATTGTGGGCAGGCCTGTGACAAGCTTCTACCCAATAGAACACGGCCAGGTGATGAAAAGCCTATGAATACATTCCGTAGGACTGTAATATCTGCTTTGCTGACTTTGGAGGAACAAGTTGGCATGTTCTGAGGGTCCTATGGAGAGGGCTATGTGGCGGGGAGCTGAAAGCAGTGTCCGGTCAACAGCCAGCAGGAAACTGAGCCTTTCAGTCCTTCAGCCACAGGGAAATAAATGCTCCACTCTTCCCCAGTCGAGTCCCCAGAAAAGAACCCAACCCTGGCTGACACCTTGATCACAGCCCTGCAGAGAGCCCAGCAAAGCCATGCCCTTGGAAACTGTGAGATGGAAACGTATATTGCCTTAAGCCACTAAGTTCATGGCAATACTGTTACACAGCTACAGATAATGCACACCAGAGGACAGAAGGGCTTAAAAAAATCTCCTCTTTAAGATGCTCTTCCAAGATTTTTCAAAGTGACATAGACAGTAGAGGGAAAGAACCAGTCCTTTCTTTATCTTTTGGCTTTAGACTCCAGAGCAGAATTATGTGACTATCAAATTATGGAGGAATTGGAAAAAAATTGGAGGTACACTTAGAATGTGAGCCAAAGATTTTGGAAGAAGACTGAGCAGTGCTCAGTGATTTCTGCTATTTGTACCCACTGCACCTCATGTTGTGCAGTGCATTGAATGAGCTCCCACTGTTTGAAACACAAGAATAGGCCATGATCATCGAGTGCTTATGGAGGAGCTAAAATCACAGCATCTCAAGCCCTCACTCTGGTAGAGGGAATAAAACATCTGTCTAAATACTGGAGGGATAAGATCTTCAAAATAAAGATATTTGAAGATATCATGCACAGAACACCTTTCCACCTGCTTGCTTAATATAATGTAGTCATTATGGCAATAAATGTTTCTAATAAAGTATGAAAATGGATTGTTTGCTTTGCTGCTGTATGAACTCTCATTTCTCTTTTTATGATATTGAAGCTGACATTTGCTTACCCTTAATCAGTGGAATATTTAATCAAATCCAATCTGTAAGAAGCAAGAGGAATTTTTATTTTATTTAAAAGCTGTCCCCATGTAAAAGGCCTGAGAAATAGGACAAAGCCCACAGAACAAGTATGACTGTAAGAGTTATACAAATCAGGGTGGGGGGAAACCTTTGAAGGAAAACGTGCCACCACCCTGTGGCCAGCAGGTGGGTGTGGTCACAGAGGGGTAGTTTTAAGTTTTAAATCAATGCCTCTGATGTGCGGTCTAGGAATTTACAGCAACCTCCATGAGCAAGCCTGCCTTTATTTTTGTGGTTGAATTGTCTCAAAAGTGTGTGGATGTCTTTGGTCTTTAGGTAAAATGGGTTCATGCAATTCTCCTGCTGTAAAACCGTCAATAGCTCCCCCAGGGTCTATGGGATTAAGTTCAATCTCCTGAATCTAGCAGAGAAGGAGAGCCATAATCCACACTTAATCTTTCGTCTTCCAGTCTCCAGGGGTCCCCCCATAGACCCAAGCCCCACTGTGGTTCCAGGCATTTTTGGTAACTCTTCCCCGCATGAATCATCCTTTCATACCTCCATCACTTTGCACACCCTTGTCTTCTTTTACCTCACACCCACACTGTTCTTCTATTCCAGGGTCTGATGCAAATTTTACTTCTTCCCAGAAATGTTTCTTGAAATCCAGTTTGCTAGTCTTCCAGTCTCTGTGTTTGTGTAGCGCTTGTACACAACCGGCACCATTCCTAGGCCTGGCATTATTTGATTATCTTATTTTTCTCCAGGGTAGGACCCACACAAGCCATGTTCATCTCTTAACTCCAGCACATAATACGGCGTCTCTTACACAGTGAGTGCTTTAAAATATTGTTGGATGGATGAGTGGTTTAACAGATGGTGGAGGCTTTTTTTGGGGGGGAAGTAGTATCTGATTGCTTAGATATCATGAGTTTTCCAGCAGTTGACTTCATTTATTCTACTGCATTCATTTATTCAAGAAGGAGGTATTTTGGTTGTATTACATTATACTTCAGCATTACAAAGCCCAAGAAACAAATGTTGACAGCTAGTAACTTCGTCTCACAAGTGCTGATGCTGTGCTCTGCCTTACGGGGGTGTCCACAGTTCCAAGTTAAATTGCATGCGGTTTCTCTCCTCTTGCTGGGGGTGAGGCCTCCGTTACAGATGCCCCAATGACAAGTGCTAGGTATTGGGAGGTCCATGATTTTAAAACCAGTGTCGTGTGATTTATGTTCTTGTTCTGCAGGTAGTGTCCCAGCCTCACAGAAGCAAAACTTCCAAATTAGCCCTCCTCTCTTTGAATAATACATGCAGCCACAAGCACCAGTGTGCTCACCTAGCCAGCAAGGCACATAGCACCAATCACAGAGCAGCAGCTCTGCCTGGGCTGGAGGTGTTTCTGGATTATCCTGGATCAGCTTCAGATTTCAGAGCCATCACTTCCCCAAGGGCTGAAGCAAAGCCACAAAGCCCCAACATTATGAGTAAGAAACAACTGAGGCCAGACATAATCTCTTGCCACCCAACTGGGAACCTTTGTGATATGTGAAACATAATTACAGGACCATGATAAGAATCTTCAGAAAAAATATTTCTTTTTCTTTTTTCTTCCTTTTTTTTTTTTTTTTTTGAGATGGAGTCTCACTCTGTGTCCCAGGCTGGAGTGCAATGGCATCACCGTGGCCCACTGCAACCTCTGCCTCCCGGGTTCAAGTGATTCTCCTGCCTCAGCCTCCCGCGTAGCTAGGATTACAGGTGTGCACCACCACTCCTGGCTAATTTTTGTATTTTTTAGTAGAGATGAGGTTTCACCATGTGGGCCAGGCTGGTCTTGAACTCCTGGCCTCAAGTGATCCACCCTCCTGGGCCTACCAAAGTGCTGGGATTATAGGCATGAACCACCACTCCCAGCCCCCCAAAATATTTCTTATTAAAAAGAAAAGGTAAAATGTAAGCTTTTTTTTTTCGATTAAGAAGGACTTTTGTGTATTTGCTAATAAACAAGCTGCAGAATTGAAAACTAAATGATCCTGGGGTAGGAGTTCTAAAATGTGGAAATTCCCATGACTTATCATTTCCAGGCCCATGGCTGTGGCTGACCCCTGCCAGCCTGTATGACCTTATCCAAGGGGTATCTCTGAACCTTGGTTGGCCCATTTATAAGTCAGAAATATAGGTCCTCCCTGCCCTAAAACACTGAGATGATAACTCTTGTGGAAAGAGGCATTGATGGTCAGCAACATGAGGATGAGCATCAGATCCAATGGAGATGGACTTTCTCACGGTCAGTCTTCTTGTCCAGGGACTAAGAAGCCCACACAGAATCAATATGGTACACACTGAAGTCAATTTCAGGTAGAGGCATACCTCTCCTGATGGGAGATAAACATTGGGGCGTGGTTGTACTAGTGCCCTGGGGCTGCTGTAATATGGTACCCCACACTAGGGAGCTTCAACAACAGATACTTCTTCACTCATTGCTCTGGGGTGTGCAAGTCTGAGATCCAGGTGTCGGCAGGGCTGGTTCCTTCTGAGGCTGTGAGGGAGTCTGTTCCATGGCTCTCCTAGCTCCTGGAAGTCCCCAGCAATCCTGAGTGTTCTTTGTCTTGCAGAAGTGTCATGTCCATCTCTGCCCCCACCCCCATGTGGCTTCTGCCTATGCTCATGCCTGTCTCTGTGTCCAAATGTCCCTTTCTTATAAAGGCACCAGTCCTCACTGGATGAGGACCCACCCTAATTACTTCATTTCTTCTTTTTCCTGAGACAAAGACTTACCCTCTTCACACAGGCTGCAGTGCAGTGGTGCAACCATGGCTCACTGCAGCCTCGACCTCCTGGGCTCAAGTTATTCTCCCCAGCCTTAGCCTCCCAAGTAGCTGGGACAACAGGTGTCTGACACCATACCCAGCTAATTTTTGTATTTTTTGTAGAGAAGGGAGTTTTGCTATGTTGTCTAGACTGGTCTCAAACTCCTCTACTCAAGGGATCCTCATGATTTGGCCTCCCAAAGTGTTGGAATTCCAGGCATGAGCCACGATGCGTGGCCCCTAATGACCTCATCTTAATTTGATCATCTGCAGAGACCTAGTTTCCACATTTGGTTATATCCACAGATACTTGGCATTAGGACACTTTTCAGCCATAACACTGCCCATGTGGAGATTCTTTCTCCCGTGGCCAGACTCCAGTGGCCAGGTAGCATTTATTACATGGATGGGCAGGTTCCTTGCAGTCCAGACAAGCCAGGATGACTGAGTTGAGCTTCCAGCATCTTCCTCTGCCACAGTGACCTCTCTAGAGTATAAATGGCTCTCAGATCAATCTTCCCCAAGCCCTACCGTCAACGGACTCACCTCCTGCCCAAGCCCCTGAAATCATTCCTTGTTGCTCAGGGCATGTTCTGAGTAAGGCACCTCCTAACCTAGCCCCTGTGCCCCTTTCCCTATTGTCCACAGCACGTCTTCTGCCCTCATTAGTCCACCATGCCCAGGACCCTCAGGTTTCTCGGGAGCTTGCTCTTCCTGAATCCAAGGCCAGGGTGGACATTGCTTTCCCTGGGAGGACCTTCTCCCAGGTCCTTCCCACCCTGGGTGCTGAGCCAACTTCACATCCACTGATGTGATGACTGTTGCCCTGCCAGCCCCGACACCCTGCGGCAGGACCACAGCTTCAGCCACTTCTGGAATCTCCAGTCTGGCAAACCCTTGGTGGGTGGATGGATGGATCAGTCAGTGCCCAAGATGGACCTGCAGTGGGATGTGACCAGGTGAACTGTGGTGTAAAAGCCCAAAGGCAGCCTTGTGCTCAGTCACATCACATTGTTCCTGCAGTGAAAATGCCTCAGCCAGGCACATGGCTCTTTCTGGAAGTTTCTGTCCTTCCTGCTGCTCTGGGTGTGACTGAAGTGAGGTCCTGGGTGCATTATCTGCTTGCATTTCTACTGAGTTGTGTGTGTTGCCTGGATGTTCAACACCATAACGAAATTTAAACCACTGGGTCACCTCATTCCAAGATCTTCACTCTGTCCCCATCAGTGCCGGGTTATTTCTGTTAGACAGGGCACAGTAGCAATGAATATAGATGAAAAACAGCACCTACAAGCATAATTTCACAGACAAGTCAATGTCAAACATATGCCCCTGGCTTCAAATATTCCATGTAATTAGGAAATTGTCCCAAATTATACCCAAACAAACACATTGTTGGTAAGAAGCAACTGAAATACATACTAATACTTCTGTCAACTGTAAATACCTCTCTACCTTGCTACTGCACTTCCTAAAGTATTTTCCAGACAGGAATTTTGCCTTTCTCTTGGTCCTTCTTCTCAACATCCAGGCTTGGACTCTGGAACTCCTCCATGTCTCTGTGTGCTGGTTGCAAGGCTGGAGGGAAGTCACATTTGGGAGCTGCTTGGGCTTCTTAGCCATCCCTAGCTGTGGTTTCCGAACTTCATTTTTTAAGCCAGAGAAGCCTTGTTCAAATTAACTATTGACATGAGCTCAGGATGAACAGTAGCTTTTGTAGAGGCAGGGCCTGGTGCCTGGAGTCCACTCTTGGGCCACTGGTCTACCCTCCACAGACCTAAAGGGTCTTCATTTAAAACTACAGTTCAGGACAGCCCTTCTCTAGGGCAAGGACCTACATGGCACTGTTCATGGCAGATGAACTACCTGCTTCCATTCCATGTTCCCAGCGTCCAAGGCTGCCCAGCCTTCAGGAATAGGACCTTGTTGGAAAGGTCCTCCTGATATTGAAAGGCCACCAGCCTCTCAAAATTCAGCCTGCTTGTCCTCATGGTATCTTTGGAGAGCTCTTATGTCTGCTCCTACCTCCTCTGTACAAAGACAACTTTCATGTCCCTCCTCCCCAAGTCCTGACTTCAGATGAACCTATGGCTGTTTCAATCTGCCCCTCACACGACATAAGTTCTAGGTTCTCTGTTGCCTCAATTACGCACCTCTGAATCCAGTCTATGGTGTTAACTTTCCTCCAAAAATGCACCACCCAGAAAGGACCACTCTGCTCCAATGTTGCTCTCCCTCCATCTGGAAGCTCACTGTAGCCAGAGCAATTCACTTTTTTGCCATCGTGTCACAAACGTTTGCATGAAAAATCGGGGAGGGATTTCTCATGCCAACATTTGTAAAGCTACACCCTGCCCATCTTGTGCTTGTAGAATTGGTTTTTTAAAAACCTAAATACAGAGCTTTCCATGCTTCCCTCTTGGATTGTATTTGGTTTCATGTCATTCAACCTGGCTTGCTCTTTTTGAGCCTCACACTATAATCGAGCACGATAGCAAAACTTCCCTCCCTACGCTGCGTGGCCTACACACTTGCCATCTCAAGTGTCTGTGCAATGATGCTCTGGGTCAGGTCAGGACAAAGCCTTGCAGCCAGCAGCACATCACGGTGGCCTCCTAGGTGACATTCACTCATCAATCAGCACTGCTCAGCCAGCAGTGAATCCACTTTCCTGTGCTGGGCTCTGGCCCCTGGTGTGCATCCTTCATCTTATTCACATAAATATAACACAACTGGGTCTTACCTGGATCCTTCAAATACTGCCATGAGTTAAGTGGAACACGTGCTATAATTCCAATTTTATTAATGAGGGGGCCAAAGACCTTGGTTTGGGACTCAGAATTCATCTCTTTGAATTTGGGTAAACTGCATAGTTAGATTCTCTGCCCTTGTTTCCTCACCTGTAAAATGGAGATAATAACCGCCTTATGGTTTCTCTATCCTTGGTCATTTCAGCAAGGCCAGCCCTTCCCTGGCCCCCTCGGCATATTGGTAGGAACACAGCAAAGCCCACTTGGAGACACAGCCCATGTCTTCAGGATTTTCCCAGAACACGCTCCTCCTTGCCCACTTGGCTTGAGGTGCCCCGGTCTCATCTCCTGGGCTGTTTGAGTCTCTGTTTCTCTTCTTGTTTGCCAGCACTTTTTCAGTCCTCATCTCTGGTTTATGGTTATCATTATACAGATGCACCAAGACTTACAATGAAGTCACGTCCCAATTAACCCATCGTAAACTGAAAACCGCCTAAGTTGAAAATGCGTTTAATACACCCAACCTGCTGAGCATCATAGCTTAGCCTAGCCTACCTTAAACGTGCTCAAAACACATCAGCCTACAGTGGGGCAAAGTTATCGAACATAAAGTCTATTTTATAATAAAGTCTTGAGGATCTCATGTAATTGATTGAATATTGTATTGAAAGTGAAACGCACAATGGTTGTATGGGCACTCAAAGTACAATTTCTATTGAATGTACAAAGTCAAAAAATCGTATGTTGAACCACTGTAAGTGGGGGCCTATCTGTACTCTCAATTCCACCATCTTTGGCTGTGTGACCTTGAGCAAGGCCTTAGCCTCGTAAGTCTCTGCATTCAAATCTGTAAGACAGAGAAGACAATACCTAGCTGGAACCCAAGCTGCACACATCACATCGTGGGCTCAACAGGTGACAATCCTCTTCTGCTTCTCTGGAGTCCCAAATGGGGTGCTGGGTGAGCAGCAGCAGAGCTGGAGCTCCCAAACCCTCCACCCAAGGTCCCCCGGTGCTCTGCTCTCACAACTCCCCCTAATGCCCTCAAGAGATGAGTACTTTTTCCAAATCAAGATGATTCAACCTTATGACAGTGTTCCTTCTCTTTCGGAACAGGAAGCAAGAGCAGCAAGTGCATGGGCTGGGCTGTGGGTGCACCTGCTTACAGCTGCTGTGATGCCTCAGAGGGTCACTGCCTCCTCTATCTTATGTGTCTAGAACCCTCCAGGGATCCATCTGGCATCCACATCCAGTTGACCAGGCTATGGTTTTCAGGATTGGTTCTTTCCTGTTTGGGAAAGGTGATCATTTTTTCCTTTTTCAGGCACATTTCTGGTTCTCCATGATTTCTCGAAGTGCACCAAGGGTAGCAGTGAGGCCCCTCTCAGGCTGTTTCAGTGCAGGCGAGGAGGTGCAGAGGAGGTGGAGATGGGGACATGGAAGGCACACTCCCCCTCTTCACCTCCTCTATGTGCATGGAGACGCAGGGCAGGTATGTCTGCTGAGCCCACGATGTGATGTGTGTGGCCTAGGTTCCAGCTAGGTATTGTCTTCTTTGTCTTACAGATTTGAATGCAGAGACTTAGCGAGGCTAAGGCCTTGCTCAAGGTCACACAGCGGGCGAGTGTGCCTTCCTTGTCCTTATCTGTCTTGGGGCAGTGCTGACAGTCACGGGTGTGGCCGTGATGTTGCAGGCAACACCCTTCCAGAAGTGGCTAAGATGGCTGTGAAGTTCTGAAGGGTTTCAGTATGCTTCCACAGCTTCTAGCTTTGTTCCATGACGTACTCCTTTCGTCCTACATCCAAGCAGGGCAAGTGCATAGCTGGGCCGTAGGGCCTTGTCCCCGGCTGCGTAACCCTCACTTGGGGGATATCTTCCTTTTCAGGAATCGCACTTCCAGCTCACCTTGCAGCCAGGCCTGGCCCTGAGGTCAGAGCAAGGCTGGCTCTCTAGGGCAGTGCCAAGGGCCAGCACATCCTGGACACCAGGGCTGGAAGTGCTCTGGGGCAGTAAGTCCAACTTTCTTGTTTACAGAGAAGTAAACGAGGGACATTCAAATTCTCACTAATTTTCACCTTGCCTGGGACAGTGCTGTTTGCAATGTCACTATGCAGTGTGGCTCATGAAACCATTTTTATGTCCCTTGTACATTCCGGCCCAGAGCAGAAATATTATTTCTGATAATATTACAGGTAGCACTGGTTGAGTAGATTGGTGAGGTGCAAGGTTGAGCATTTTACAGGCTCTATCTCATTTAAACTGTGCTATACCCATGGGCAGGGGTTTAATGTAGGGGGTGGAATTTGAGCTTTGAGCTGGCCTTCCTGGCACTGAAGCCCTCACCAGCTCACTGTGCGACTCTGGGAGCAGTGGATAACATCTCGATGCCTCGGTTCTCTTACCTGCAGAGGGAGGATAACACAAACCTGGTAGCACACGTATGCACCTCTCAGACCCCCACTGCCCAGCAATGGGGGGTGGTCAGCAGGCAGCCTCCAGCCATCAGGAACTGCAGGGCCAAAACTCTGCCCTTCCTGGGAAGGTCATAGCAGGTGATGGAGTGAAGTAGGATACGAAGGCCTGGCCTTCTGCTCCTGACAGGGAACCAACTCTCCCAGGCTTCAGTTGCACCAGAACTCCTTGCTAAGTTGGTGGAGGCTTCATCCCCTCTGTCCCATCCTACCCCTTCTTTCCCAGGTATTGATCCCTAATCAGTATTCTGCGCCCCACAGTACATGTCAGTGTCAGCTTCCAGAGAACGCCGCCTGCATCGGGCAGGACTTGCCTCACGGCCCTTCCAATAGGTGACCTGAGCAGGTGCCAGGCCAGGCTCCATCAGCAAGGATCAGCGTCACCATTATCCTCCTTCTGCAGAGGACAAGGTGGGGAGAGAGTTGCTCCGAGGTGAGGGACGGGTGTGCTGCCCTCCTGCTGGGATAGCAAGTTAGAGTATAGGAAAGCTGGGCAACCCAGCCAAAAGGTAGGAAGGGACCCTGAACTCCGGCCTGCCAGAGTTGACCTGGGTGCCTGGGAAGAAGCCTCAGAGTCCTGGGCAAATCTTTTACAGCCAAGAGTGAGTTTCATCTTCATTCGTGTAGCAGGAGTTTCACCTACTTTCAGTGCCAAGCAATACCCCCTGTTAGGGGACTGGCACTGCCAGCCACCGCCGGCCTAAAGGGAGGAGTGGCCACAGGCTATGGAGACTGACAGCCCTGGATTTGGGTGCAGAAGCCTGAGCGAGTTTGTCACTCTGCCATCTCAGCTCTTGCAGGAGCATGAAGGGGAGCCTCCCTCAGAGGTGGGGCCCCTCTCGGGCAGGAGGAAGGCATGGATGGGTTGAATGGGCCTGGGTCTCAGAGCCTGTGCATCCTGGAAGGTGTCTGGTGGGCCTGTTCCTGTTCCTTGCTTGGGGGCTCTTTACTTTCCACTTGTGCACCACCCCTGGGGACACCCTGACTCCGGGGAGGACCCTGCCACCTGTACATTCCACTCGTGGGCTGCACCCGGGGCTGCACTTTGATATCTTATTCAGAAATGTTCCCTTCAATATGGACCAAAAAATAGAATTAAGATGGTGACCTGCTGCCACGAATTCCACGATGCCTTCCATAGCCAATTAGAAGTGAGTTTTGGATTATGCAGCATTTTGGATTTTCTGTTTCTCAATTCCAATATTGTGAGATGATGTCAACTAGGCCAGCCCTTCTCTCCTGTTTTTTCCCGCCTTCTTCTCTTGACACTGGGCACAGATCTCTCTCGCCTGTTTGCCTTCGAAGCTTCCCCACCTCCGTTCTCTGTGTGGTTTCCTTCCAGCCTCTCATAGATGAATATTATTCCCACATTGGAGGAACAAGTCCAAATCTACTTCCCAAAACATTACAAAATGGTTCCAACCACCATCACTCCAAAATATATCCTGGCAGAGAACACAGGCATGGTGTTTATTTCCAAAAATGCTCCAGGGGAGGTGGGGTCAGCTCAGCTCTGCCCTTGCCCCCGCTGGTGAGGAGAGCTCTTCCTTCTGCCCCAGGGCCTTGGGCCTCCCAAAGTGCTGGGATTACAGGCACGAGCCACCGCTTCTTGTCGATGGGCACTGTTTTATAGGCACAGTTGTATAAAAAAGAGTTGTTTGAGATTCAGGTATATTAAAAACATTTAAGAATCTCAGAAAATCTTCTTGCACATTAAAGATCTGCTGATCAGCATACTCCTTGATTTAGGGTCAGAATATAATGGAGAGTCTTGAGCCCCTGTCCCAGCACTGTGCCCTGGGCCTGGGCCTGTCCTCTGTGGGCCCAGCTTCCCTGTCTCTGAAATGGAGTGGTGGGCACTATGGTCTCTAAACTTCCACGAGCCTCTGAAGCCTTCGGATTGCACACAGCTCCTCCCTAACGGTGGGGTGGCACCTGGAGGAGCCGAAAGGAGACCTGAACTTTCAGTCTGGGCTCAGAAAACCACCACCGACGGTGTCCCCAGGATACGGGGCAGGGTCCCAGCCCAGGCAGGCAAGCTGATCTCACCAGGCTTTCCGCCTGGCCTCAGCAGCATGCAGTGTGTGGGCGCAGCTTCTCTGTGGCCTCCTCATGTGACGTGTCAGCATTTTACTACCAGAAGAGAAAGCCTGTTTGGGATTTCTTCCCATGCATCATTTCTTCATTGTGTTAGGCACGGTGGAGACGTATCTTCACTTACCCTGTTAAGGGAAGTATTGGGGACAGGCAGTCAATAGAAATGCTGGCCGGTCTGTGGGATGGGCTGGGGCTGAACTCGAGCCCCTCGATTGGTGGTTGCACATCCTTTGGCCTCCCTTAGAGAGACCAGTAACCTTCCTCTTCTCCTGGTGCCCCTCCCCTCTGCCTTCTCTACCCTGCTCCGCTTTTGTGTCCTGGGCACTCCGCACTTCCAGAGCCTCTGCCTGCTCTTTGCCTCCACCTGCGAGGACTGTACTGCTTTCTGAGTCTGTCCTGCCAACGGGATCCCCCTCTGGACACTTGCGTCTTGTCCCAGCCTGACGTGAAGAGGGGTGCACATGCAGTGGCTGTGGGAGGGACAATATGTGGAAACTATAGCAGTTTGCACAGAGGCAGGGAGGTCAGAGGCTGCATGGTGGACCTCCATCACTGGCCTGCCCTCACTCAGGGCAGGGCCCCACGGGGTGACCTGGAGGTCTGGGCAGGAGCAGGAGATGAATTACCAGGTCCATATGGGAAGGAGAGGAAGACAGTGCTCTCCAGACAGACTGTGATTGACAGGCAGGGGAGGGATCACCGGGTGGGAAGAGAGACTTGATGGAGAGCACAGTGCTGGTGTCTGGAAACCTGGGCCTTGCCAGGTGTGATACTTGCATTTACGTGTCAACTGGCTAGGCTGTGGCACCTGGCTGATTTGGTCAACACTGGTACAGGGGTCACTGGGAAAGTGTTTTGTAGGTAATCCGTCGATTGGAGTAAAGGAGATTGTACTTGATAATGTGGGTGAGCTTCATCCAATCCCTCAAAATCCTTAAGACAAAAATCTCAGCTTCCCAGAGCAGAAGGAATTGTGCCTCCAGACTGTCATGCAGAAATCCTGCCTGGGATTCCAGACAGCCGGCCTGCCCTGTGGATATCAGACTTGCCAGCTCCCACAGTTTAATGAGCTAAGTTCTTAATGTCTGTCTCTACATAGATACATAGATACAGAGACAGATGGAGAGAGAGGGAGAGAGAGAGAGAGACAGAACTATCTATGTCTCTGCCTACACACAGAGGAGGTGGGGTCAGCTCAACTCTGCCCTTGCCTCCCTGGTGAGGGAAGCTCTTCCTCCTGCCCCTAGGCCCTGTGCCTCCCAGAAGGCATAGCCCAGCATCTCAGTCCTTGGGCTGCAGGATCCCATAACCTTAAAGACCCTTCCAGTGCCCAAAGATGACCTGGAAAAAGTCCCTCTCTAATTGGCTTTTCATGAACTCCCTGAATGGCCACCTGATTCATAAAGCGCTAGTCAACGGGTGAATCTGTGCAGATTTCCCAGTGGCTCTGATCATTATCATAAGCCTTGCTGCTAAACTTTGGGTGCCAACACATGGCAATGATTTATGACCCCCTCCTTCTAGATCCTCTTAAACTTGGCATAGCCCCACTTCGTCCCCCATTCCAACTTAAATGAGACCACCATACCAAATGAGACATCACCCCCTGGTTCTCTGGGAGCCTGGACTGACCCATCGGGAATGGCGGAGAGACCCAGGTGGTCACCGCTCCCATCAGACCTAACACGCTGGCCGACAGCCTGCCAGGCTGGCGTAGCCTTGCCACTTTTTCAACACAGAGTCTACTCCAGAGGTGTTTTCTCTCACACAGACTCTCAGCAGAGGAGGCCTCAGCTCAACTTCCTCCGGCTCATCTACCCTCTGAAGTGATGCTTCACCCACATCCACAGACCCCAATTCCCCTCCTGAGCTCTGTCAGCCAGACCCCCAACAGGCAGGGCCTCCCACAAGAAAAGAGAGATGTCTCCACACATGCAATGATCCCTGTGGACTATGGAATGCCTTTGAAAGCCAACTGCTCTCATGTGACCCTTGACTAGTCTCCATGAGGATAATATTAATGATTCGAAATTCTACCAGAAGCAGCGTTCACATAGATGCTGGCACAGTGACAAAACCTAAAGACACTTCTTTGAAGAGCCCCGCTTGCCTAACCAAATCTGTCATGTGGCCTTTCAGTCAAAAAGAAGAGAGCCCCATAGGCTCATGAAAGTCAGACCTTTGAGCTTACCAGCTAAGTTCAGATCTTCGGAGGGATTCTTAGCTCATTGACCTGACAGACGTGGGGAGGAATTTGATTCCAACCACCCCACAGTGGAGATGCACATGGTGACTGTGGTATGTAATTACCCCGGGACTCCCAAGGGAGGCACACAGCATCTCAGAGAACTGCAGAAGAATGCCATTCCAACTCCAGCAAAGTGAGGCTAGAGTATTTGTCCATCAATCTTATGCAATCTTGGGATAATTTCCCAGGCACAGTGCAATCAGTGAGTGACAGTGTGAGTGAATGACTGTGTAGTTTGTGTAGCACAGAGGCTATAAGGTTCTTGTGACCCACAGCATTGAAATGTCTGCTGAACACGTATTTGACTTATTGACTCATTCCAATAGCAGGAGAGGAGGCGATTGGCCAGGTGCACCTTCACTAGTTAGGGGTATATTCTTGAATTCAATAGAGAAGATTGTCAGAAACAAGTCAAATGTAAACCTGGGGTACGGAAAAAAAATTCGCAGCTCTAGCAGGCATTTAAATGATAGAAATTACAATGGAAGTGATAGTGTTTTGAAGATTTGTTTCTATCATAATGTTTGCCCCAAGTGCAGGAAATATTTATACTAGCTAGCTAAAGACATAATCAATGTTTCTCACTTTTCAACTACACAGTTGTCTGTTTTGTCACCCATTTAGGATACAGGTTTCCTGAAGGTGTAGGATGATGTGAGGGGACCATGACTATTAGTCAATGGCTATTGACTATAGACAATTAGTCCAGGGGGGTGGGAAAGCTAGATCTGGGTGGTCAGAAGAAAGGGCACCGGACTACTGCAACTCACAAAATTTCGGAATAAAACTCAATATCCATATTATAAATCAACACCCCCAAGAAATGGCAGATGCTTGATGTCAGGCAGAGAAAGTGGACTGGTCAGGCTGAATCTCATCTCAAGAGGGGATAAGATTTCATAGCTGCCACATTTGGAGGTGAGGCACAAACGGCTAATGGCATGATTCTGTTCCCTTCCACACCCCACATTCATAGACAGATGCTCATGCCCATGTGTTCCCAGCACACCCCCACACCCCATCCATCTTCCTATTCTTAAGTACATCCATAACCATTTCCATCCTCACCCCATGCCCCACCCCTTCCCCATCTGCATCTTCATCCATAGCCCCATCCCCACCATATTCCTATCTACATCCCCATTCACATCCATGTCTCTATCCACAGGCTCACGCCTATCTGCCTCCATCTCAACATCCACATTTTCTTTACTTTTTTTTTTGAGACGGAGTTTCACTCTTGTTGCCCAGGCTGGAGTGCAATGGCATGACCGCGGCTCATCGCAATGTCCACTCCTGGGTTCAAGAGATTCTCCTCCCTCAGCCTCCTGAGTGGCTGGGATTATAGGCATGCGCCATCATGCCTGGCTAATTTTTGTATTTTTAGTAGGGCCAGGGTTTCTCCGTGTTGGTCAGGCTGGTTGTGAACTCCCGACCTCAGGTGATCCGCCTGCCTCGGCCTCCCAAAGTCCTGGGATTACAGGTGTGAGCCACCGTGCCTGGCAACATCCACATTTTCATCCACTTCCTGATCCATCTACAATCAAGTCCACAGCCACGGCCATTCCATATTCATAGTCACATCCTTGCCTGTCTTGACAAATGCAGCCACTGCTGTGGTTCCATTCAATGGCGCACACCTAGTGAAGTTGACAGCCAGATGGACAACTGAGGCTGCAACGTCTTGTCCACATGAATTTTTCTGTTTATCCCTCGAGAGAACCTGGTGCTTCCTATCTCATAATTTGACTAGGTCTGCAAGATTAAGACAGCTTTCATTTTGTCACTGCAAATCACGGAATGCCCTTACATCACATGACCATTTGGATTCATGCTAGGGTCAGTCCTGGTGAAGTGTAAATGACTGAAAGCAAATGTGAATTTTCAAAAACTCCAGTACATCTGTGCTTCCCTCCAGCCCAGGCTTTAGTTGTTTCTATTCACTCCCTCACGTTCATCATTACTTGGTTCTAACAAATCCTGGAACTTGGGTGGATGTATTACTTCTTGACAGTCACCACAGTATTTTTGAGACATGCATCTGAAAGAATATTCACCACCACAAGTATCATATTAACAAAGGACTGAAAGTATTACCTCATTGATCTCCAAAAGCTACTATTTCTGTCCGAACGCTGTTTGTTATTAGAATATTACTGAAATTTTGAGGGACCTGACCCATTCGTGTATTACTGGGTCGGTATAGAATCTGCTGAACTAGCAGAATTCAGTGTTTTCATCATCCAAGATAACATTAATAAGGGAGCTGGCCATTTTCCAAATCCTAATTATAGCCTGGGTAGACCTTTTTATTTTTGATAAATTTATGATTATTAGCCAATTTAGATGTTTTGGGGAAGAATCAATTATTAATTTTAAAACAGCTTAATTTCTTTACTTCTAGATACAGAAACACGGTGAGCAAACAAATCGATAAATGGTTTGACTATCAACTCTAGTTTGTCCAAGCTGTGGACCTCCGTAGGAGAATCTCACCAGGCGCTCATTCTGCTGGTGTTTATTGAGCATCTAGAGTGTAAGGCTCTATGATGGCTTATTAGTTTCCACAGATCTCTTCCGATGCCTGAGAGTGACGCCTTCTGAAAACCTTGTTTGCTATAGAATTTTCCATGAGAGAGGTATAAAAGCCAGAAAGAGCATCTCTCTCAGAAGAATTTTTCCATACGCCTGGGGTTAAAATTTGTAGCGGGAAAAGACTTTAAAATTGGTTCTGCCCCTGTGAGTGT
This sequence comes from Pan paniscus, assembly GCF_029289425.2. Lineage (NCBI taxonomy): Eukaryota > Metazoa > Chordata > Mammalia > Primates > Hominidae > Pan > Pan paniscus. The sequence goes on along the minus strand of NC_073257.2, from coordinate 140,995,443 downwards.
GGTCATTGGATCCAGCGGGTTTTTCTTCTGAGAGTGTAGGTCACTTAGGGACATTGCAATAGAGATGTCCTCTTTCTCAAGTCATCTTCAGATGCCCCTGGCCTTAGAGGAGGCTGATGGGAGAATGGCTTGGCCTCTATGGTGGGATGCTGGCTGCCACATGAAGCCACGAGGGAATCTAAGAATTCCTTCTATGCAAGGGACAAAAGTTTACTTGTTTACCAGAGATGAAATTTATGTGCATTGAGGTAAATCTTAACCAAGGAATTTCCCTTCTTTATATTTGTGGACAGTTGTAGGAAGTGCCAAAGAGTACTGCCAAGTTCCAGAAGCATCTTGCCCCTGAAAATGCCGTGGCTTATCCAAGGGGAAAATTGCACATAGGGAGTAATTTAGTAAGAGGCTCTCAGTTAAAACTCCCCTGGCTCTATCTTATTTTTCTCCTTCACAGAATACAGTTTTCCCTGGATGTTTCCACAAATATGTAAAAAATGTTGGCAAAAAAGAAGCATTCAAATATTTATCTTGCATTTAACAACATCAAGAGTTACTTGAGTGTTTTCATTATTTTAATTTTAAGGGCTGTGGTCTGTTATTTCATGCGAATGAGAGAGAAACATCTCTCTGTGGTTTCACTGATAAGATGTTTCAAGAGTTAAGAAGTTAAAAGAAAAACAAACATCAAACTTGGATATGAACATTCACTGTTCCTGATCCTCTTCCTGTTTCTCTACTTGAGATTCACATTAAGAATTTTTGGGCCTGGTGCGGTGGCTCACGCCTGTAATCCCAGTACTTTGGGAGGCCGAGGTGGGTGGTTCACCTGAGATTAGGAGTTCAAGACCAGCCTGGCCAAGATGGCGTAACCCCCTCTCTACTAAAAATACAAAAATTAGCCGGACATGGTGGCGGGTGCCTGTAATCCAAACTACTTGGCAGGAAAATCTCTTGAACCCGGGAGGCAGAGGTTGCAGTCAGCAGAAATCATGCCACTGCATTCCAGCCTGGGTGACAGAGTAAGAATCTGTCTCAAAAAAGAAAAAAAAAAGAAAGAATTTTTGAAGTTGTGAAGTCCATGGGACGTGGGGAGCCAAGTGGCTCTGCCTGGGCTTGGGAAAATAAAACTACAGATGGCAGCGGGCCTCTTCTCTGATTTCTTGTGTGACGCAAAGGTGTTATTTTATGTTGACAGAAGAACAGTGTTTTCATCTTGAGATGTCCTCTAATCATTGGAGACGTATTTTCCTATTTTTATTTTTCATAACTGTGTGCTTCTCTTGCACTCCATAATGTGTTTAATGGGTTGATGCTGATTGAATGCGAGACTCTGTGGTGAAGTTGGGAATGCAAGAGGGAGTTGGTGATAGAGTCTGTTTCCAAAAACTCTTTAGTGCATACGATTTCCAACACACTCATTCCTTGAAGCTGAAATAAATTCAGAAAAAATACAAAGCCAATGCTGAACCAGCAACTTAGGACTTGAGTCATGTGAAAACTTGAGTCAGTTTGCATCACCCGCTGCATGTGGAGTGGAAGCTGACAGTGGCTGGCAGCCGGGTGCCTGCAGGGGAGGGGCCTCCTGTGGAGTATGGGAGAAGGTACCCAGGTCTATGCCCTGGAGGACATGGATGTCAGGAGGCTTCCAGAAAATTCCCTCTCTGATCCCAAGCTCTTCCCTCTAGCTAGCCATCAGAAGTCAGAATGACCTGGAAGGGCCAGGGGCAGAGCTGTCTGAGCAGGGCCTGGGAGTGGTTATGTTATTGCTCTCCAACACCATCAGAATCCACCAGGCATTTTCCTCCTTCCTCCTGCCAGCATTTGCTGGGTTCCTGAAAGTCCTAGCGAGCAGGATCCCAAATGGCAGAGGGATGCACCCTGATGTCCATAGGTCACTGTGGAAGAACAGAGCAGGGAAGAGAAAATTCCTCCGGAGGTTTCCCATGGTTTCATGGAAAAGGCCCTAAGCTGGACTTGGGAAGTAGAGGATTTAGCTGTAGCCCAGATGGGGCTGGTAGGGGTGGGCAGGGGGATGCCCTCACCAGTGTGCTTCCCCGAGCCGTCCAGGAGCAGGGGACTGTGGTGGAGACACATCCTGAGCTGCCTGCCTCCTGGGCTCCGTACTCTATGAGTGAGTCTTCTTTGATATAATCGGATGCTGTTTGTATACAGCATGGTTTGTTTGTTTGTTTGTTTTTTTTGGTGGAAAGGTTATTCCATCTTATTCACACATTGGGGAGGCAATTTTACATCTAGGTCAAACATCATACAATTTGTGACCCTTTATTTCCCACTCCCTATCCTCAAAGGAGTTGCTGAGCTTCTCGTGCTGAGGAGCTGGCTGTCCTGGGAAGGAGGAAGGTGTTCAAAGCAGTCCACCCTCAGCCCCCGTGGAGATGCTGCCAGGGCTTTGCCTCAGAGTGAGCAAGGTCTTCCCGCAGCCTGCAAGATGCCCACAGTTCTGTGTCTGTGTTGGGTGAGTCAGGGTTCTCCACCAAAGCACAATGGGATGGTACATATTTAGAAAGAGATCTATTTTAAGTAACTGACTCATGTGTTTATGGAGGGTAGAAAATCCCAAATCTGCAGGGTGGTCTGGCACAGGCTGGCATCCTAGGAAGGAGCCGGTGCTGCCATTCAGGTCTGAGGGCAAGTTCAAGTCTGTTGCAGAATCCCCCTTGCTTAGGGAGGTCAGTCTTTGGTTGTATTCAGGCCTTCCACTGATTGGCCGACGCCCCTCACATCATAGAGGATAACTGCTTTACTCAAGTCCACTCATTTCCATGTGAACTTTGGCCAATAGCACTCACACAGAAACATCCAGAATAACGTTTGTCACCTATCAGGGCACTGAGGCCCAGCCAAGTCACCACATGCAATTAATCATCCCCTATGCTTCTAAGTCCCCACACTCCTGACTCAGGCATTCTGGCCTCTTTGCTGCTCCTTGAACATCCCAGGCAGGCTCGGCCTCAGGACCTTGGTAGTGGCCATGAGCTCTGCTAGAACACACTTCCTGCAGTTAATCTCATGGCTCAGCCAACATGTCTATCAAATCCTTGACCAGAAGTCCCATTCTTATGGTGGCTACCCTGAGGATCTGTTGATGGGCAGCCTGCCCTGACACCCTGAATGCCAATTTGCCTTACTCCATTTCATTTTTCTACATTTTCCCATAGCAGTTACCAGCTACTTCACTATGTGAGGTATGATTTGACATTTCTTGTTAATTTTATGTCTCTCCACGGAAGGAAGCATCTTTGTTTGTTCCCTAATGGACGAGCACCTAGAATCATCGTGAAACAGAATGGGAGCTCAATAGATAGTTTCAAAGTGGCAAAAGGGTCACTTTGCTCAAGGACTGCTCTGCCTCATGGTCCTTCCAGCTCATCCCAACTTCTGACAGCAGGCTGGAGGGAGAAGCTTGGGTCAGAGAGGGACAGAGAAATGAACTCCTGGGCAAGGATAAGCCCAATAGCGTGTGGATTCTTGTTTTCCACTGAGGTGATTCCCCTGTGTCTCCAAGCCAGCCTAAGCTCTGGGAGCCATCATCATCATACACACATCTTTCCTATAATTTCCAAAAAGCCTGAAATTAGAATTTGGAGTTTGTATAGCCTTTGGGTCCAATATTTCACCTTTTAAGTACAGGTGAAGAAATGGTACATTCAAGATACTAATCCTGAGGGCCAGAATCTCCCAGCTTTGCAGCAGAATTGAGAATCAAACTCACATCTCTTGATTCTCATTTCACAATGCTAAGTCTCACACCATATTCTTTTTTATTAGTTTTGGTTTCTTTTTAATCAAAAGCATCTAGAAAATGAAACTTATCCTGAAGTCCACTTGTTTCTTGCAAAAAGTTCAATATGCAAACCCAATGTCTTAATTCAACTGTGAAAGACCAGGCCTAGGCCATCCTTCACTGCACAGAAAGGTAGCATCCTTAACCCGGGAAACCGGCAAAATGCCTTGTGAGTGGTAAATGCTACCTTCCATTGTGGCCAGGCCCAGGTTTTGAGTGGCTGTGGACATCATCCTAACATGGGAGGAGGAAGATGCATGAAACACATCGTGCAATTAGAGAATCTCCCATGCACAGAACCTCCCACCCTTCCCCACTAGGCACACCTGCACGCGGGCACGCGCGCACACACGCACACGCATGCACACACACTTCTGAAAGGCAGGCTCTGGGCTGAGCGCTTTGGTGCTCTGCTAAAGTGGGTGAGGAGAGGGGTTTCAGCACAAATCCCTCACTGCCTTGGCATTCTGCCAACGGCTGCCACAGACCTGGTTTTCCTTGCGAAGGTTTGAGCTCATTCTGCCTGGGTGACCCTACAATGATCTTATGGTATCAAAAGCAGGCTGATGTGTATGTCTGAGCAGATAGCTATTTCATTTTGGACCTGGTTTGTAGTTAAATGTTACAGTGAGGTTATCGTCTGCTCTTTCCCATGTTCTTACAGACAGGAGTGGAATGAGGAAAGGAACAAGTTCAGGAAGTGGGCCCTTTACTGCACAGATCTGGTTCTAGATTCAAGCAGGCCGCAGCTCGCTGGGGGGCCCCATCAAAGAGTTCTCAAGTTCCTCTCTGAACACAGTGTGAACTACCCCAGTGTGCTTACATGGCTCCAATAACCCTCCCTGCCTGACAGGGATAATAGAGCACATTGATTGTCTGATTAGCCACAGAATTTTGTGGGTATTTCTCAGTCTTTCTTTCACTCATTTCGATCACAAATATTAATTGGCCATCTACAAAAATGCCAGCATTGCACGAGGTGATGGGGATTGTCCTGCCTCCCAGGAGATTAGAGGCTACGAGGGGAGACAGCTGTGAACAAACACAAGTGTTTCCCAGAGAGCTGGGGAGGCTCCCGGGTGAGCAGACTTCAGGGGCAGACAGCGTGGGGTGTGGGAGCATTGAATCAAAGAAGAAGAAAGTTACAATATCTCCATGTGGATTCTCTTTGAATTCTTCTGATAATGACAGAGAGAAAGGCTCTCACTTGCCAGTCTCTTTTCCTAATATGAAAATAGGACTCCCCAGCATCTAGTTCTAATGTTAATAACATTGCTTCATTTCATTTGCAGTTACAGTTTTATTTTAAAAAGCAGTTTGGACCCCAGCCCCCATTTTATCATAATGGTACAAATGATTTTTATTTTCAAAATATACTTGATTAAAAAAGAATCAATTTATTTTAAAAAATAATAAAATAAAGTGCAGTTGTGCAAAGATGTGGAAAATCCTGGGGAAGGGTGGTGATGTCAGAAGTTTGGAAAACACATCAGTGAGTTGAGTCAAGTTTTAGGGTATGATGCACTGGTGGTTAAGGATATCTGTCCAGAGGAGATGCCCTCTGAGAGGGATCTTGCAGGAGAGAGAGTGGCAGGATGAGGGAGCTAGAAGGCAGTTCAGACGGGGGACTGTGCATACCAACACCAGGAGGTAAGAGCTTGCTACCGCAACCAGAAGATTCCAAGCAGCTCGGTGTGATTGAGGCTTGGCGTGAGTGGAGGGAAGTACAGGTGTAGGTGTGTGGGGAACCATGTTTAGGAGCCTGGTCATGGTGTAGGAAATGGAGTTTCTATTGAAGGGGTTTAAGCATTGGGCTATGTGATGACTGGATGTATATTTTAGGAAGGTTTCTCTGGATGCAATGTGGAGGAAGGCTGGGGAGTGCTGCGGTATGCTGGAGGGAGGAATTCTGGTTCAGAGGCTGTTAAGATAGCCCAACTGTATGAGTGTCCTGTGGCTACCATAACAAATGACCACAATGTGGGTGGCTTAAGACACTGGAGATTCATGCTCTCATAGGTCTGGAGGCCAGAAGTTTGAGAGTGTCAGCAGAATCCTGGTCCTTCCAAGGACTCTAGGAGAAGATCCTTCCTTGCCTCTTCCTGGTGTTCCTTGGCTTGTGGCTGTGTCGCTCCAATCTATGCCTCTGTCGCCATGGCCTTCTCCCTGTGTCTCTGCATCCTCTCCTCTTCTGATAAATACACACACTACTCATCGGATTTAGGGGTTACTCTAAATCTTGGATGATTGCACCTTGAGATCCTTAATTAATTATGTCTGCAATAATCCTGTTTCCAAATAAGGTGATATTCTGAGCCTCTAGGTAGACATGAATTTGGAGAGGACACTCTTCATTCCACTCTACCCCATGGGGGGTGATGGTAGTCGGGCTTAAGTGATGGCCTGGAATGGTGCGATGTGAAAATCTACAGAGAAGTAGAATCCCAAGAACAAGAAAGCCAGGAGTGAACTCCACGCCTGCCTCTGCCTCACCCTGCTCACTCAGGGCTGGCGACTCCAGCCAGGTTAGCAAAGTGCAGCCCAAAGGCCAAATCCAGCCCACCACCTGCTTTTGTAAATGAAGTTTTTTTTTGGAATAGAGTTACATTTATTTGTTAGATACATTATCTATGGTGGCTTTTGTGCTACAACCACAGAGTTGAGTAGTTGCAGCAGAGACCTGCAAAGCCTAAAATATGTACTGCCCGGCCCTTTACAGAAAAAGTTTGCTGACCCCTGGACTTGAGGAATCCCTGCCTTGAGGCAGCAGGGCTGCTCCCAGGGGAGATGGAAGATGAACCACCCCATGCCCACGAGTTGGCCTCTTCAGACCTGCACCTCTCAGGTAGAGAATCTTAGAAACAGCCAGGGGTATCTCTGTACGCTAGCCCTCCTCTGGGCCTAGGGTAGTCAAGTCCCTTCTTCCTGGGCAGCTTGCTCCCGAATTACCCACAAACTGGCCAACAGGAGGGATGACTATGCCATCAACAGAAGATGCCTGCATCCTGCCCTCCATTGCCAGAGAGCAGCTCCTTGAGTGCATCCCTTAATTTCCAGGCCATTAAATCAAAGCCTGTCTATTCGAGTGCTCTCCTGTGGTGAGGCAAACTGTTGTGATACCCATGAGGGACACAGGGCACAGTGCCTGGCAAGGAGTGGGTGCCGGTGAATACACACTGCCAGATCATGGTGACTATGGCCATAACAGCCAGTGCCCTCCTCATGCTAGGGCCCATTCCTGGGGAGGTTGGAACCCAGACTTTCTCCCCAAGTGTCTTTTCACCAAAGGTGACCACTGTCTTCATGCACTCAAAGATTGGCCAAAGCTTTATGCTTTCAGATTTTGACTTGTGGCAAGAGCAGTTCTAACATGGCCCCCAAGATTCCCACCTTTGGGCACACATGGCCTGTATGTTCTCCCCTTGAGGGTGGGAGGTCCTTTTCTCCAAGGGAGGGATCACAGGCCATCGATCATATTTGGAGTGGGAAGAAGAGTTAAGTTGTGGCACATGAAGAGTTGGAGGTGCCTTTGGGACACTGGGGTGAAGATGGCAGGTGCTGAGTCCATCACGCTGACTGCAGTGAGTGCTGCAGAGGCAGCCACCCTCCCTGATGCCTATAGGCCTGGACTTAACCATTCTGATCCTCTGCTTCCCCTGCCTGTGTTGGGCTAACTCAAAGGAAGCATCTAGAAGCTGCCTGGCACTTGCTCAGTGCTGGAGCATGGTAGCTGTTGTGAGATGCCCGTCTGGACTGTAAGAGAGAGTTTCAGGCCAAAACTTCGATTTGTGAGTCATCAGCAAAGACAGTAAGTGAAGTCTTTGGGACAAATAGGGTCATGGGGGTGAAAGTGTCCTCATTCTTAGAATTACTTCCTCACATGTCTCAGTAATGCTGAAAAAATCAAAGAGGTCGTTTGCTTTACAGTCCGAAGTATAAAAATTAAATGTGATCATTTCTGTCTTGTTGGTCCTTCTCCCAGGATTTTAAATCTGGACTTGCTTCAGATTTCTACACTCATTGAGGAGCATCACGGGCAGCACTTGGGCTTTGAGTTTATTTTCTACTATTCCCCAGCTTCTGTTCTTTGCATCCTGACTCAGAAGCCTCAGAGAAGCCCATTGGGGTTTTTGTGGTGTTCCTGGGCCACTTCCAGTGGGGAAGTTAAGGGTGCCTCTCACAATTCAGCTGCACCTCACCAGGGAAGGCCAGGGTGAAAAGAGCTGTGTCCACAAGCTACAAAAAAGCCTTAATAGTTGCAGTAGGAATAAAATGCCATCTTTGAGTCTGATGTATATGCGTGTGGGCACACACTTGCAATACATATACACATATACATACGTGCACATGCACATACAATACACATACATACATATGTATACATGCATTCATGTGCCCACGTAATTTCCCTGACATAGTAGCTGTCTCTGCATATCAGCTCTCCTATTTTGAAATTCTCATTGGTCATAACTCAGCCATCTCCAGTATTCTGCAGGGCATCTGCCAGGCACCCAGTTGCATGCCCGCAATAAGCCACAGCCAGGGAATGTGCCCCTTTGTCCAAACTGCTTTAGACTCAAAACCTGGAGAGGGTGATAATTTGGGATTCACAAAGTTTTGAGATCCGTGTTGGGTGTGGGCTAACAAGCTGCACTAACTCCTAGGTGTGCAAAGAGGGTTTTCTTCAATTATAAGCAAATGCAAAATATCTCAGCTAAAGTAAAATCCTAGTGGGTGTCAGCATTTGCTACAGCAGTATGGCTAGGTATGAAATGTATAGAGAAATGGACAAAAATGGCACAGGCATAGTCGGAGTGCATTCTCGCCAATCAAGAGATACACCCAAATATGTTGAACCAGAGTCAACATTACCCAGCATTTGAATGTGAGTCATAACAGAGGTATCAGTGAAAATCCCAATAATGACAATAGCAGTCCCGTATTTGTCAAGCTTTTAGGTGCCCAGCACTTTATACATGCATTAGCTCAATTCACATCTCCTGGTGCATTTTTTGCTTGGGTACATGGTACTGTCTGGACTTCAGAAAATTGAAAGAAAACCTTTGCAAATTAAAGCAACAAAAGAATTTTCACCATATAAGATAAATTACTGGAATCAAAAGTCCCTGCAACGTCACCACGATTATTCAGACACATTTAAACTCACAGCAAACAGGGTATTCATCCTCATATGTGTACTGTGATGATACACTGTGGAAAACTGGTGGCCCTTAGACTTTCTTATTTGATTAATACCTCAGCGTTTTTTCTGCCAGATCCTGCTCTCTCCGCACATTGCCCGTGTCTATAAGAAAACACTGTGTCTGGTTTGGGACAGAGTCCAACTGTCTGCAGGCACAAAGAGGACCTGATACGACCCCTTCCTCCAGAAGAGGGTTTCCCAAGCCCCTGCACATTCTCTGTGTTAATCTAGGCTATTTCGAAACCTGGGGTTGTCATTGACACTTTTGGCATGGACTTTCCTTGTGAATCAGAAATGAAATATGCTGTTTTCCTGCCATATAACAAGAGCCTGCACTCCTTGCGTAAGAATGCAAAAAGCCATTTTAAAACGTGTGTGAATAGAGTTCTAAGTGCGGTGGGCTGAACTGGTAAAAAATAATATTCAGCTCAGCACTTTGGCAGAGATGACGATTATGAGGCAGACTCATTTGTTTACCTTCCCAGCTAGAGAAGACACGTGGAGGCAGCAGCCAAGAGGAGGGTCTAAGTTGGGAATAGGGAACAGGGCTTGGCTCTGGTTCTATTGATTTTGGCAAAACTTCCACATGAAAAATTATGCCTCAGATAAAAATAAATTATAATCTACAAGTATTTGAATGAGAAGGGTTCCCTGTGAAAACTTCATAAATGAATGCTAATTCAGTTACCCATTTGTAGCCATGAAACATAAGCAGTCACGTTATTCTGAGGAGCTTGTTTTGGAAAAGATCGTACAACCCATGAAGCAATTCGTCACGAAGTGCATAAAAATGTCAGCTTATGTATAATTTATACGGCCGATGTTAGTTATGGTCTGTTTAATAGTATTTAATGCTGTCATATGACATCATTCTTTCATTTACCAATTGGAAAAAAAAAATAAAAAGACCAATCAAAAACATTTTATAGAGTAAGAAATATGCTTATTGAATTTGATTAAAATTGTAGGAGGTGATAAACAGATTCACTGGGGGAGGTATCTTTAAAAGATTTTTAAAAAGAGTTATGGCGGTGGAGCATGTACAGTCTTTACTCTATGGTTATTTTAATCATAATTTATTTACTGCGTGTGTGTTATCTGATGTGCTGCTAATGTGCCTTAAGCAATTCATTTTGCCGACAGCACAGTAAATTGCTATATAGCCTTGGCCCTTTATTAGTAGCAATGATTAAATCCAGTTTTAGTTGTACTTACTACATTTTCTCCACTGCCTACCGGTCATCCCTGTAGCGGGGAGAGGAGTTGCTGCCTCCATCCTGAATCTCTCCATCCTTTAACCAAAAATTCATTCTGCACATTTTCAGCAAGCTATACTTCACCTCTGTTTACACTAACTCTATTTTCCTACCACGTAGGATATTTTTGGTGCTGTGTGAGAAAGTAGGACAAAATATTTGAAAATGCTGTATTAAATAAAATATAGCCCTTGCTTTTTCTCTATGCAGTAGAAGCACTGGATAAAAGAAAACCTACCCTTTCTGCTTTGTGTGTGTGTGTGTGTGTGTGTGTGTGTGTGTGTGTTTGTGCGCACATGCCTGAATCCTAGAAGAAACCAAGCATTGACTTCATATATTATGGGACCAAAGCATTTGCCTATGTTAACTCTGTGGGTGAATTCTTATAAGTACCTGTATTATTTTAGCCCAGGAAGCAAGCCGGAGTGCATTTGTGTGAAATGGATTATAGAAGATGAAGTTACAAACTCCTATACGTCATGAACGCTGGCCCACAGTTTTGAGTTTTACTGGTGGGGGTGGGTATAACACAGATTTGGTTTCCAGGCCCTCACTAAACCTGTGCAATGTGTCTAAGACCCTCATTCTATTTGCAAGTGGATTTCCTTGCCTCCACGTTTGGGTTTGATCCAGGGGTCTGTACTTAATCTGCGGAAGACATTTGGCAAGTTTGACCTGGAGTCACAGGATGAGTCCTGCTGAAAGCTGGCCACTCAGACCCAAATCCAATCCTGATGCTTCCTGGAAGAGGCTGAGTCTCTGCATCTGGTGAGACAGACTTCTGGGAAACTGGAGGGTTCACTTTCTCACCCCAAATCTCAACATCAGGTAAATTGTCTTGCACTGTAGCTGCCTGCGAGGCCCTAAGGAAATATCTCCCGTGCAGTGGTCCTGGAGGTCACCCTTGGCTGACAGGCAACTCAGGGTTTTATGAATTGGCTGACAGACATCTCAGGGTTTTTATGAAGACTTTTCCAATATCTTTCCTGGTCCGGTGGTAGTGCTATCTTTTGCACTAGGAAGAGAGAAGGAGACATATCCAAGTCATTTTCCTCCTGTCCTAAGAGGCACCCAGGTCTCAATTCTAATGGTGGTGCCATGTTCCATGGCGGGGAGATGGTGCTGGCAAGCTCTCAATCACTCCTACCACTCTGCCATGCTGGCTGCCTTTGCAAAGCATCCTGGACCAGGGTGACTTCTACTGTCTTGGCTTGTCTATGTCCATCCTAGGCAAAGCTGGGGAAGGGGCCCTCTCAGTCTTATCAGCTGCTAGAAGCGCTTCCCAGTTCACCTTTGTCCACTTCTCTCTCTCTCTGTCTGTCTTTCATCTTTTTCCTTCATCCGGTCTAGGCACTTGGCACCTGCCAATGAAGGGCTTCCCGGTTCCTGGGGAAAGTTCCCTCTGCCCTATTTCTCACCATGACTACTCTTGGCTTCTCCCTCCCTCCGTTTTTCTCTGATCCAGATGTTCCAGTACTGAATGTCATTCCTTTTGGGTCCTGCTGAGTGCAAATTTGGAAATGTGGGCTAATGGAGGATCCTGAGTTAATGGGCCTCCCCTCCCATGCAATGCTTCTCAGAGCTTTTCAGACGTGCGACTTAGCCTAAAGGAGGAAACTGAAAGGTGGGAATTTCTTGCTCAGTGTCAGGCCTTGAGTGAAGGAGAGATTTTGACAAGAGGGCTTTCGGTTCTTTTGAACTCATATTGTAGATACGACCACCCACGTCTGCACCAGGGAAGGGGAGGGGACACACGGAGCCCGTCCACAGCCTCCGACACCTCCCTCTTCTTCTTTTACTTCTCTAGCTCTGTGGATGCCACACAGGGCCCAAGCCCAGCCCACCTGTGTGTTCAGGGTGTGAAGTTAGGACAGGCTCTGGATGAGTCTTCAGCAGCATCTGAGCTGTGTTTGAGCCCTACTCCTCAGTCCACCTAGCTTTTTGATCTTGGGAAAGGTGCCTCATGTTCACTTGCCTAAACAGCAGTGGTGGCGATGTCAGCTTCCCAGGGAGCTGTGGAGGTGAAACTGAGGAAGGCAGCTCAAGCACATTCCCAACTATTGACTGATACATACGTATGATATACATAGCCTGATTCACTGGGGAGGTCAGGTAGACCTTGTATGTATATGATATACATGGCCTGATTCACTGGGGAGGTTGGGAAGGCAGAAAACCCAGAAGGAGCCTCAGAAACAACCCCCACTATGGTGCAAAACATCATGTGGTGTGAGTCTGCTGTATTTTGTAGCTGACCATAGAACATGGAAGGGATTAAGAGAAAAGCCAGTGCCAGGCAAGATGTCAGATCGGAAGATACTGAGTCCATCCAGCTCTGGGAGTTGCAGATGAGTAGGGAATCTGTCTTTGAGTCTCCAACTCTTTGGCTTTCAGGCCTCTGTGCTGTTGCTTTTTTTTTTTTTGTGAGACGGAGTCTCGCTCTCACCCTGTCACCAGGCTGGAGTGCAGTGGTGCGATCTCAGCTCACTGCCACCTCTGACTCTCTGGTTCAAGTGATTCTCCTGTCTCAGCCTCCCAAGTAGCTGGAATTACAGGCATGCGCCACCAGGCCCAGCTAATTCTTGTATTTTTAGTAGAGATGGGGTTTCACCACATTGGCCAGGATGGTCTCTATCTCTTGACCTTGTGATCTGCCCTCCTCAGCCTCCCAAAGTTCTAGGATTACAGGCGTGAGCCACTGCGCCCGGCCTGTGCGGTTGCTTTTAAAATGCCAAGATACAGCCTCTCCAGGGACGATTGAAACCTCAAGAGACAATTTAATTCTTTTGGGTAAATTACTGAGAGAATTACCAAATCCATCTGATAATTTTGGAGAGTGCCTTGAAAAGATCCACCCCAGATGGTAGCACTGAGTGGGTCTGGAAGCCATGGCCCTCCCTGGGGCCACCTTGCATTGTCTCCATAATTAAAGCACTCACCCACACTTCCAATTGAGGTAAACCAAAATTGCATGGAAAACCCAGAATGAAACTTTGCTTCTTTGTCATTTTCATATCTCTTCGTTCTGAAGATCAAAGCCGCTGTCCTTTGGAGTGATTACTTGACTAATTGCATGGGTATAGCTTAGACCCAATTAATAGTTAAATGGCTTTGTACTGTTGAAACTACAACTTCTGCAGGCATGGGAAAGGAACAATGACTGTGGCCAAGTCTGGTTGCTATAATATTGATATCCTTCATGAATAGCAAAAAGATTGCTTTTTTTTTTTTTAACTTTCCTTGGTTAAATTGATCTCTTTTCTACAGGGATTTATAGAAATGGGTAGCTTATAAAAACAGCCTAAACAGTGGCTGTCAGGGATGAAACAGAAGTGAAAAGAAGTAATTCCTCCTGGAAATCCATGAAGCAGCAAGAAGTACCCACACAGAGGAGGTTCATAGAAACTTTAAATACTTTGTCTTCTTTTTACCTGGTCTTAGAAGTTAAAAATGTTGTTTGACAGTTTTTTCCTGCCCATGTTCTCTACATTTCCCTTCTAAACAAAAGCATATGATGTATTTTGGTGGGGCCTTCCTGTTGTCAGATGTTTAATTTTGTGTGGTTCATCCAGAATCGCCCCCATTAACAAATTCCTAGTACAGTAATCCGTCTAAAACGAAACCATTTCCTGGAACTTCCCCCACAGCATCTCTGTTCTGCTCTCTGGCCTGGTGGGCAAACCCACCTGATACTCCTGAAGGAAAACAAGGACCTGAAATAATCCCTGTGACAAAGGACTTCAGCGTCACTTTGGATAATAGTCTGCAAACTGCATTTACCAAGGAAGAGAAAAAAGGCATCTTGTTCCCCCATGTTGAAAGGTAGACAACTAACAGCGTATTTTTAATTACCCGAATGCTTTAGCAGGGAAAGTAGTCAGTTTATAGTTACCTTCAATATGTAGACTACAAATTATTAGTGCATGAAAATGGCATCCAAGTTCTGTTGCTGGGTCTAGTAATTTTGGATATTTTCCATGCTATTACTGCCTGCTCCATATACCTTTACTGGTTCTTTTTGAAATTAACTTAATGGCACTCTGCAGAAATGGACTGCCTACTGAGAGTGAGCGCTTGCCTGCAAAGATGGGCCGAGTTCCCACTGAGAAGCACTGATTTGGCACAAACAGAGAAATGCTTTAGCATTAATTTACTTGAGTATCAAATTATTCAAAATAAATAATTAAAGTCTTTTCAGGAGCTGGAGTCAATATTTGCTTTCAATATTTTGGGTCCATTAACGCGTATCCTGTATTGAAGGGTCAGCCCCACCAAGGTCTCCCGCTACAGCAATGCATCCCAAAGCTTGCCACAGGTTTTTCCCTTCAGGCATCAAATGTCGTTTCCCTGTCCTGAAATTTCTCTGCAGCCCCCATTATGCTCATCTGGTGAGCTGTCATTCCCCCACGGCTCCTTTCAGCAGTGTAGGATGTCCTTCTTCTTTCTCTAGCCTGATGCCTGGAGCCCCACTCCCAGCGGGGTTTCTCTGTGGAGACAGGGACCCTGGGGACAAAGGGTGTGGGAGCAAGAGGCTGTCTGATCCCAGGGAGACTGGAAAACATGTTAAGGTCACACTGGGGAGACAAACCCCTGGAGGCCACGCCTAGAGCTGTGGTTTGACCTAGTCCTTGATCAAATCAAATTGCATCTCTAGGAACACCACCAGGACTTGCCCTCCCTCAGGAATCAAACTGCATCTCTAGGAATATCACCCAGCCTTGCCCTTGCTCTGGAGCTCCCCTTCCTCAAAGTCCCTGGGATTCCAGAGTAGCTGGGCTTGGGTTTTTAAACATTGCTTCCAGCATGGGGAGCATATGGTCTCCCAAGTGATTGTGTAAGAGGCCACAGAGTAGCTCAGGCCCAGTGGTTCCTGTTTATGAAAAGATGTGGCTGTTGCTCAACTCAGCCCACTGTGTGTACGTGTGTATGGACCCTGCAGCAAATGGTTAAATGCTTGACATGCAAAGATGTGGTTGTCTTATATTATTATTTGGGGGGCATTGGTGAGGGAACTCAATTCTTTGAGACTGGATGGTCTCTGAGTATCTTGGTTGACCCATTGAGCTTGTGCTAGGAGAAAAGTGTTATGAATATTTCTTTAATTTGCTCTCTCTCCCTTTTCCCATCTCCATTCAGAATCATACAAGGACCCAAAGAATCACAGAGAGAAAAGAGAAAGCATTAATTCTATGAGGGGCTCTCCAGTCACCCTGCATAAAGGCAGAACAATTTCCATTTGAAAAGGACAATTGTTAATGAGCTCTATTCTCCTGGCCTATCACCCCACAAGTGTGAGGGCTGCTTTGAAGTCAACACAGTCTATTATGGGTGAAATAAACCCCTTAGAACAAAGGGAAGTTCAAGTATGGACTCGTGGGTGCTGATGGCACCTGCCCACCCTCACTCCAGTCCCATCGCCACTCCCCATCTTAAGGACGATGGAGTCCTTAAGACGCACGTGTCCTTGAGCTTCGTGGGATTGGAGTCAGTGCCTCCCCTGGGACTGCTCCCTACCCGAGACCCCTGGCAGCCATCTCATAGGTGAAAAAACTCCCCAAACAGAGGCCTCTCACTGGTGAATAAACTCCTCAAACAAAGGCCTCTCATTAGTGAATAAACTCCCCAAACAGAGGCCTCTTATTGGTGAATAAACTCCTTTCTTCATTGTTTTCAGGTTTTAGAGATCCTCAGGTAAGGACGTCTTAGTTTCATCACATTTTTCCTTTCCTAAAATCTTTTATTCATGGAGAAAATAACATAGCTATATATTTGGTAGACAAGCCTTTTTGGCCACATCTGAAATGAATATTTGCTGCCTATAAGTTCAGCAAATAGCAATGAGCAGCAGTGATTGGGGAGCATGGTCTCTATCTCCACCTCTTTGAGCAGGAGGAATCTGGCTTCAGAGGCTAATCATTTTAGGCATGGATTTCATTTAGATATCACTACAGTATCAGGGACACTTGGAAAGCAGGGAAACATACAAGATTCTGTACCCAAAAGGAAAAAGAAAGAACATGGGATTTCCCCCAACTCAAATCTGAGCCAGGAAGGATGGTTCCATTCTGCTAAAATCCCCCAGCCCCGTCCTGCCTCGGCTGCTGTTGGCACTGCCTGGGCACTCATAGATGGATGTGTGTGTGCAAGCCATTGTGAGCCATGAGTCTAAGGTTCCACCTGTACCCTGTTTGCTCACTCACGGAACACTCAGATTGCCCCCAGACGGGCAGGATGGTTTTGAGGATCAAGTCAGTAAGAAGCTGGAAAAATAATTTTTGTGGCATTTTAAAATTGGCATTTAAAAAAAGTGAATTCATAGAATTTTCAATTTCACACCCCCTTAAGTTATATATAAAAGAGGAATACTAGTAACTCTACAGATACTGGGAAAGGTAGATAAATCACTCCTAAACCAGTGTGCGTCTTGTCATGAAGGTGGAGCAGTGTGTTCTATTTGGAGCCCTGATTTTTTTGTGAGCTCTCTATTTGCAGCATGAAAAGCAATGTTCTTTATAATTTAGATACAAGTGGGGGTTTTCCTTACTAAACCGGAGACAAGTCACCTCCTAGCAGTACCCTATCGCCAAGACATTTCTTCCCTTCTGTAGAGCTAATCATATGTTGTAATTGTCTTTGATAAATGTACTCACTCACATTTCCCATACACTATTACATGAACCCCTGGATTTCTCTTCTCAGGACCAAAGAATCACAGATCCTTAGGCAATACCATGTTTCCCTCCAAAACTTTAATGAGGATGAGACCATCACTGAAGTTTCTGTGTTTGTATCAACAGCTGTGATATGGTGCATCCTTCATCATGAGTTTCTTCTGCTTTCTATATTCTTCCTCACCTCTCTCCTTCAACCCTGAATAGGTGGGATAATTTTCTGATGTCCTTAACAAGAGCTCCACCCATTCTGGTGCTAACAACATTTAATGTCATTGCATTTCTCCTTGTTGAGCCAACAGAAGCCTGCTTCATGCTCATTGTAGTCACTACCTTGCTAAAGGACCACTGTTCTGACTTCTATCCTCATAGATAAGTTTTGCCTGTTTCAAAACATTATGCGAATGAAATGATGCATTCTCTACTCCTTTGTCTTTGGCATCTGGCTTCTCTATTTCCACATGATTTCTGCAAGATTCATCCACGTTGTTTTATGTAGCAGCAATCCATTCTTTTTCACTGTTGTCTAATATTCTACTGCATGAGAGAATCAGAACACATTTATGTATCCTGCTGTTGATGGACATTTGTGGAGTTTTCACCTAGCTCTTGGCTATTACAAATAGTACTGCCAAGAACATTCTTGTGCATGTCCCCTGGTGAGTAATATGCATTTTTACTGGGTATATATCTGGAGGTGAAATTGCTGGGTCATAGACTATATGAATGTTCTTTGTTATCAGACACTGTCACGTAGATTTCCAAGTGGCTGCATCACTCATCAGCAGTGGGTATGAGTTCTGGTTACTCTACATCTTGCTAACACTTGGAATTGTCATTTTGTTCCCCCTTTCATTCTGGTGAATAAGTAGTGGTATGTTTGTAGTTTTAAATTACAAATCTCGGGAGGAGCCAAGATGGCCGAATAGGAACAGCTCCGGTCTACAGCTCCCAGCGTGAGCGACGCAGAAGACGGGTGATTTCTGCATTTCCATCTGAGGTACCGGGTTCATCTCACTAGGGAGTGCCAGACAGTGGGCGCAGGCCAGTGGGTGCGCGCACCGTGCGCGAGCCGAAGCAGGGCGAGGCATTGCCTCACCTGGGAAGCGCAAGGGGTCAGGGAGTTCCCTTTCCGAGTCAAAGAAAGGGGTGACGGACGCACCTGGAAAACTCGGGTCACTCCCACCCGAATATTGCGCGTTTCAGACCGGCTTAAAAAACGGCGCACCACGAGACTATATCCCACACCTGGCTCGGAGGGTCCTACGCCCTCGGAGTCTCGCTGATGGCTAGCACAGCAGTCTGAGATCAAACTGCAAGGCGGCAGCGAGGCTGGGGGAGGGGCGCCCGCCATTGCCCAGGCTTGCTTAGGTAAACAAAGCAGCCTGGAAGCTCGAACTGGGTGGAGCCCACCACAGCTCAAGGAGGCCTGCCTGCCTCTGTAGGCTCCACCTCTGGGGGCAGGGCACAGACAAACAAAAAGACAGCAGTAACCTCTGCAGACTTAAATGTCCCTGTCTGACAGCTTTGAGGAGAGCAGTGGTTCTCCCAGCACGCAGCTGGAGATCTGAGAACGGGCAGACTGCCTCCTCAAGTGGGTCCCTGACCCCTGACCCCCGAGCAGCCTAACTGGGAGGCACCCCCCAGCAGGGGCACACTGACACCTCACACGGCAGGGTATTCCAACAGACCTGCAGCTGAGGGTCCTGTCTGTTAGAAGGAAAACTAACAAACAGAAAGGACATCCACACCGAAAACCCATCTGTACATCACCATCATCAAAGACCAAAAGTAGATAAAACCACAAAGATGGGGAAAAAACAGAACAGAAAAACAGGAAACTCTAAAATGCAGAGCGCCTCTCCTCCTCCAAAGGAACGCAGTTCCTCACCAGCAACGGAACAAAGCTGGATGGAGAATGATTTTGACGAGCTGAGAGAAGAAGGCTTCAGACGATCAAATTACTCTGAGCTACGGGAGGACATTCAAACCAAAGGCAAAGAAGTTGAAAACTTTGAAAAAAATTTAGAAGAATGTATAACTAGAATAACCAATACAGAGAAGTGCTTAAAGGAGCTGATGGAGCTGAAAACCAAGGCTCGAGAACTACGTGAAGAATGCAGAAGCCTCAGGAGCCGATGCGATCAACTGGAAGAAAGGGTATCAGCAATGGAAGATGAAATGAATGAAACTAAGCGAGAAGGGAAGTCTAGAGAAAAAAGAATAAAAAGAAATGAGCAAAGCCTCCAAGAAATATGGGACTATGTGAAAAGACCAAATCTACGTCTGATTGGTGTACCTGAAAGTGATGCGGAGAATGAAACCAAGTTGGAAAAGACTCTGCAGGATATTATCCAGGAGAACTTCCCCAATCTAGCAAGGCAGGCCAACGTTCAGATTCAGGAAATACAGAGAACGCCACAAAGATACTCCTCGAGAAGAGCAACTCCAAGACACATAATTGTCAGATTCACCAAAGTTGAAATGAAGGAAAAAATGTTAAGGGCAGCCAGACAGAAAGGTCGGGTTACCCTCAAAGGGAAGCCCATCAGACTAACAGCGGATCTCTCGGCAGAAACCCTACAAGCCAGAAGAGAGTGGGGGCCAATATTCAACATTCTTAAAGAAAAGAATTTTCAACCCAGAATTTCATATCCAGCCAAACTAAGCTTCATAAGTGAAGGAGAAATAAAATACTTTACAGACAAGCAAATGCTGACCGATTTTGTCACCACCAGGCCTGCCCTAAAAGAGCTCCTGAAGGAAGCGCTAAACATGGAAAGGAACAACCGGTACAAGCCGCTGCAAAATCATGCCAAAATGTAAAGACCATCAAGACTAGGAAGAAACTGCATCAACTAACGAGCAAAATCACCAGCTAACATCATAATGACAGGATCAAATTCACACATAACAATATTAACTTTAAATGTAAATGGACTAAATTCTCCAATTAAAAGACACAGACTGGCAAGTTGGATAAAGAGTCAAGACCCATCAGTGTGCTGTATTCAGGAAACCCATCTCACGTGCAGAGACACACATAGGCTCAAAATAAAAGGATGGAGGAAGATCTACCAAGCAAATGGAAAACAAAAAAAGGCAGGGGTTGCAATCCTAGTCTCTGATAAAACAGACTTTAAACCAACAAAGATCAAAAGAGACAAAGAAGGCCATTACATAATGGTAAAGGGATCAATTCAACAAGAGGAGCTAACTATCCTAAATATTTATGCACCCAATACAGGAGCACCCAGATTCATAAAGCAAGTCCTGAGTGACCTACAAAGAGACTTAGACTCCCACACATTAATAATGGGAGACTTTAACACCCCACTGTCAACATTAGACAGATCAACGAGACAGAAAGTCAACAAGGATACCCAGGAATTGAACTCAGCTCTGCACCAAGCGGACCTAATAGACATCTACAGAACTCTCCACCCCAAATCAACAGAATATACATTTTTTTCAGCACCACACCACACCTATTCCAAAATTGACCACATAGTTGGAAGTAAAGCTCTCCTCAGCAAATGTAAAAGAACAGAAATTATAACAAACTATCTCTCAGACCACAGTGCAATCAAACTAGAACTCAGGATTAAGAATCTCACTCAAAGCCGCTCAACTACATGGAAACTGAACAACCTGCTCCTGAATGACTGCTGGGTACATAACGAAATGAAGGCAGAAATAAAGATGTTCTTTGAAACCAACGAGAACAAAGACACAACATACCAGAATCTCTGGGACGCATTCAAAGCAGTGTGCAGAGGGAAATTTATAGCACTAAATGCCCACAAGAGAAAGCAGGAAAGATCCAAAATTGACACCCTAACATCACAATTAAAAGAACTAGAGAAGCAAGAGCAAACACATTCAAAAGCTAGCAGAAGGCAAGAAATAACTAAAATCAGAGCAGAACTGAAGGAAATAGAGACACAAAAAACCCTTCAAAAAATCAATGAATCCAGGAGCTGGTTTTTTGAAAGGATCAACAAAATTGATAGACCGCTAGCAAGACTAATAAAGAAAAAAAGAGAGAAGAATCAAATAGACGCAATAAAAAATGATAAAGGGGATATCACCACCGATCCCACAGAAATACAAACTACCATCAGAGAATACTACAAACACCTCTACGCAAATAAACTAGAAAATCTAGAAGAAATTGATACATTCCTCGACACATACACTCTCCCAAGACTAAACCAGGAAGAAGTTGAATCTCTGAATAGACCAATAACAGGAGCTGAAATTGTGGCAATAATCAATAGTTTACCAACCAAAAAGAGTCCAGGACCAGATGGATTCACAGCCGAATTCTACCAGAGGTACAAGGAGGAACTGGTACCATTCCTTCTGAAACTATTCCAATCAATAGAAAAAGAGGGAATCCTCCCTAACTCATTTTATGAGGCCAGCATCATTCTGATACCAAAGCCTGGCAGAGACACAACCAAAAAAGAGAATTTTAGACCAATATCCTTGATGAACATTGATGCAAAAATCCTCAATAAAATACTGGCAAACCGAATCCAGCAGCACATCAAAAAGCTTATCCACCATGATCAAGTGGGCTTCATCCCTGGGATGCAAGGCTGGTTCAACATACGCAAATCAATAAATGTAATCCAGCATATAAACAGAGCCAAAGACAAAAACCACATGATTATCTCAATAGATGCAGAAAAAGCCTTTGACAAAATTCAACAACCCTTCATGCTAAAAACTCTCAATAAATTAGGTATTGATGGGACATATTTCAAAATAATAAGAGCTATCTATGACAAACCCACAGCCAATATCATACTGAATGGGCAAAAACTGGAAGCATTCCCTTTGAAAACTGGCACAAGACAGGGATGCCCTCTCTCACCGCTCCTATTCAACATAGTGTTGGAAGTTCTGGCCAGGGCAATCAGGCAGGAGAAGGAAATAAAGGGTATTCAATTAGGAAAAGAGGAAGTCAAATTGTCCCTGTTTGCAGACGACATGATTGTTTATCTAGAAAACCCCATTGTCTCAGCCCAAAATCTCCTAAAGCTGATAAGCAACTTCAGCAAAGTCTCAGGATACAAAATCAATGTACAAAAATCACAAGCATTCTTATACACCAACAACAGACAAACAGAGAGCCAAATCATGAGTGAACTCCCATTCACAATCACTTCAAAGAGAATAAAATACCTAGGAATCCAACTTACAAGGGATGTGAAGCACCTCTTCAAGGAGAACTACAAACCACTGCTCAAGGAAATAAAAGAGGATACAAACAAATGGAAGAACATTCCTTGCTCATGGGTAGGAAGAATCAATATCGTGAAAATGGCCATACTGCCCAAGGTAATTTACAGATTCAATGCCATCCCCATCAAGCTACCAATGACTTTCTTCACAGAATTGGAAAGAACTACTTTAAAGTTCATATGGAATCAAAAGAGAGCCCGCATCGCCAAGTCAATCCTAAGCCAAAAGAACAAAGCTGGAGGCATCACACTACCTGACTTCAAACTATACTACAAGGCTACAGTAACCAAAACAGCATGGTACTGGTACCAAAACAGAAATATAGATCAATGGAACAGAACAGAGCCCTCAGAAATAACGCCGCTTACCTACAACTATCTGATCTTTGACAAACCTGAGAAAAACAAGCAATGGGGAAAGGATTCCCTATTTAATAAATGGTGCTGGGAAAACTGGCTAGCCATATGTAGAAAGCTGAAACTGGATCCCTTCCTTACGCCTTATACAAAAATCAATTCAAGATGGATTAAAGATTTAAACGTTAGACCTAAAACCATAAAAACCCTAGAAGAAAACCTAGGCATTACCATTCAGGACATAGGCGTGGGCAAGGACTTCATGTCCAAAACACCAAAAGCAATGGCAACAAAAGCCAAAATTGACAAATGGGATCTAATTAAACTCAAGAGCTTCTGCACAGCAAAAGAAACTACCATCAGAGTGAATAGGCAACCTACAACATGGGAGAAAATTTTCGCAACCTACTCATCGGACAAAGGGCTAATATCCAGAATCTACAGTGAACTCAAACAAATTTACAAGAAAAAAACAAACAACCCCATCAAAAAGTGGGCGAAGGACATGAACAGGCACTTCTCAAAAGAAGACATTTATGCAGCCAAAAAACACATGAAAAAATGCTCATCATCACTGGCCATCAGAGAAATGCAAATCAAAACCACTATGAGATATCATCTCACACCAGTTAGAATGGCAATCATTAAAAAGTCAGGAAACAACAGGTGCTGGAGAGGATGTGGAGAAATAGGAACACTTTTACACTGTTGGTGGGACTGTAAACTAGTTCAACCATTGTGGAAGTCAGTGTGGCGATTCCTCAGGGATCTAGAACTAGAAATACCATTTGACCCAGCCATCCCATTACTGGGTATATACCCAAATGACTATAAATCATGCTGCTATAAAGACACATGCACACGTATGTTTATTGCGGCATTATTCACAATAGCAAAGACTTGGAACCAACCCAAATGTCCAACAATGATAGACTGGATTAAGAAAATGTGGCACATATACACCATGGAATACTATGCAGCCATAAAAAATGATGAGTTCATATCCTTTGTAGGGACATGGATGAAATTGGAAACCATCATTCTCAGTAAACTATCGCAAGAACAAAAAACCAAACACCGCATATTCTCACTCATAGGTGGGAATTGAACAATGAGATCACATGGACACAGGAAGGGGAATATCATACTCTGGGGACTGTGGTGGGGAGGGGGGAGGGGGGAGGGATAGCATTGGGAGATATACCTAATGCTAGATGACGAGTTAGTGGGTGCAGCGCACCAGCATGGCACATGTATACATATGTAGCTAACCTGCACAATGTGCACATGTACCCTAAAACTTAAAGTATAATAAAAAAAAAAAAAAAAATTACAAATCTCTGATGACTAATTAGGTTGAACACATTCAATATGCTAATTATCCATTTGTTTAAACTATTTAATAAAGTGAATATCAGCTCTTTTTTGTTTTTTGGGTTTTTTTTTAATTGGTGTTCATAGTTATCTTTAAACTAAATTTTAAAATGTTGTGGTAATTGTAGATTGAAAACAATTGAAAGAAATAATTTGGAGAGATTCTGTATACCCTTGACCCAGTTTCCCACAATGGCAATATCTTCCAAAACTAAGGTACAATATCACAAGCAGGGTGTTGATTTTAATACAATCAAGACACAAAGCATTTCCACCACCCCAAGAGTTTCACATGCTGTCCTTTTGTAGCCACACCTCCCACCCTGTTTCTAATCCCTGGTAACAATGACTCCATTTCTATAACGTTGTCATTTCTGAAATGTTATATACATGGAATCCTCCAGGGTGTAATCTTTTGAGATTGACTTTTTTGACTCAGCCCAGTTCCTTCGAGTTTCATCCAGGTTGTGGTATCAACAGTTTGCTCCTTTCATCGTTGTGTAGTGTTCCATGATGTGGTTGTACACAGATGGTCTAGCCATGTTGAAGAAAATCCAAGTGGTTTGCAGATTTTAGCTATGAACATTCATCTACAGGTTTCCATGTGAACCTACGTTTTCATTTCTCTAGGATGATGATCAAGAATTCAACTGCCGGGTGATGTGATAGTTGCATGTTTCATTATAAAAAAGCTGCTAAGCTGTTTTTTGGAGTAGCTATATCATTTCACATTCCCACCAGTGATGGATGCATAATACTGTTTCCTTGCATCCTCATCAGCATTTGGGGCTGTCCCCGTATTTGATTGTAGTCATTCTGGTAGGTGTGTAGGGATATCTTGTTGTGGTTTTAATTTGCATTTTCCTAATAGCAAATGACATTAAACATTTTGCTCTCGCGCTTATCGGCCATCTGTATAGCTTCTTTGGTGAAAGGTTTCATCATGTCTTTTTCTCATTTCCCAGTTGGATTGTTGGTTTTATTGCTGTTGAGTTTTTATATATTCTAGATACTATTTATTGGTCAGATGTATAGTTTGCAAATATTTTCTCCCACTATAGCTTATTTTTTCATTCTCTTACCAGGATTTTTCACAGAATAAATGTTTTTAATTTTGATGAAGTCTAAATTTATCAATTTTCCTTTTATAGATTATACTTTTGGTTATTTGTAGAAAACTGAGTTGTCTATTTCTTATTTAAGTGTAGGAGTTCCCTTTATATCCAGGATCTGATTTAATTATTGTACACATGTATGGAAAATATTTTCTCCCATACTGTGCTTTCTTTTATTCTCTTAATGATATCTTTTAGTAAATATAAATTTTTGTATTGAATTAAGTTCAATGAATCATATTTTCCTTTATGATTAATGCTTTTTGTTTTCTATGTAAGAAATTTTTGCCTACCCAAAGGTCACAATGATATCCTCCCATATTACCTTCTAAAAGCTATTATTGATTTGCCATTTACATTTAGGTCTATGATTCATCTGGCAATGAGTTTTGTGTATGGTGGAAGATAAGTGTCAGGTTCATTTTTTTGCTCATGGATATCGAGTCTCTAGAGCACCATTTTTTGAAAAGGCTATCATTACCCCACTGGCTACCAGAGGCATTTGGTGATGTATTAGGTTTAAAGGTCATACACACATGCGTATACACATCCATGCACACATACACATTTATACATACACAGTCATGTGTTGCTTAAAAATGGGGATACATTCTGAAAAATGCATCTTTAGGTGATTTCATTGTGTGAAAGTCAGAGAGTGTGCTTGCACAAACCTAGATGGTATAGCCCACTACACACCTAGGCCATGTGGTTTAGCCTGTTGTTCCTAGGCTACAAATCTATACAGCATGATGCTGTACTGAATACTCTAGGCAACTGTAACACAGTGCTAATTATTGGTGCATCGAAACATTGGAAAGGTACAGTAAAAATAAAAGATAAAAGATAAAAAATGGTAGGCTTGTATGAATGGAGCTTGCAGAACTGGAACTTGCTCTGGGTGAGTCAGTGTGTGAGTGGTGAGTGAATGTGAAGGCCTAGGACATGACTGTACACTACTGGAGGCTCCATAAACACTGAACATTCAGGCCACACTAAATTTATTTAAAATTTCTTGTTTAATAATAAATTAATAAATAATTAACTAGCATACCATAATTATTTTTACTTTATAAACTTAATTTTTTTAACTTTTTGAGTCTTGTAACAACACTTACCTCAAAACACACATTGTACAGCTGTACAAAAATATTTTCTTTCTTTCTATTCTTATTCTATAACCCTTTTTCTATTTTCAACGTTTTTACTGAATTAAAAAAAATTTTGTTAAAAATGAAGACAAAAACATACATATTAACCTAGGCCTACACAGGGTCAAGATCATCAGGAAGTCACTAGATAACAGGAATTTTTCAGCTCCATTGTAATATATGGGACTGCCCTTGTATATGTGGTCTGTCTTCCACCAAAACATTGCCATGACTGCACGTATAACTGTATACATTTGTGTTTGTTGATTCTTTACTCTTGCATCATGAGTTTTAGTTATTAATTCCTTATCCTATTTAAGTATAATAAATCTCATTTTCAAGAGGGCCATTTGCATTTTCACATCAATTTAAGACCAGTTTGTTAATCTCACACACACAAATCCTCCTAGGATTCTAAGACAGATTTTACTGAGGCTCTAGAGACCTGACATAATTACACTATTGAGTTGGTTAATCAATGTGCCCAGGATAGACCTTCACTCATTTCAGGCCCCTATCATTTCTCTCAGTGATGTTTTGCTGTTTTCTGTGCAGAGGCTGTACATCTTTCAGAAGATTAATTCCTTGATAAATAATTTTTCATGCTATACTATAATTAATATCTGTGAAAAAATCATTTTCTCTTGTTTGATTCTAGTATATAGAAATGCAATTTTGATTTTTGTATGTTAACCTTCAATCCAGATACTTTGATAAATTTACTTAAGTCTAATAATTTATCTGTAAGATTTTCCACATACATAATCACGTCAACTAAAAGTAATAAGTTTCAGTTTTTCCCTTTTAACACTTAAACCTTTATTTTTCTTGTCTTATTACAATACTTAGCATGTCTAGTACAGTATTGTGATTATGGTGATACTAGCAGACACTTTTGTCTTTTTTCCCAATTTCAGGGGGTATGTTTCAATATTTCATCAGTAAATGTAATCTTTGCTGGTGTGTATGTGTGTGCTTTGTCAAATTAAGAAAGGTTCTTCCTAGTGCTAATTTGCTAAATTTTTGTCAGGAATGAATGCTGAATTTTATTAAAGTCATTTTCTGCTTCTGCTACAATGCTTTCAGGGTTTTTCCTTTCTACTATCAATGTGGTCAATTATACTGACTAATTTTCAAATTTATACCAAACTTGAACCTAAAATAAACACTGTGGAGCTGTGATACATCCACCTTTTCTTTATCACTGGATTTGGTTTGTTGATATTTTATTTGGGATATTTGTATCTATGTTAATTAGAGATATAAGCCTATAGTTTTTCTTGTTCATTAATGTCCTTGTCAGATTTTGGTGTCAAGATTATATTGGCTTCAAAAAATGTATTGGAAGTGTTGTTTCTCTTCTGCTAGCCTTAACAAGGTGTGCAAGATTCATGTCATTTCTTTCTTCAACATTTAGAACAATTCACCAGTGAAGCCATGTGGACATTGATTTTTTTTCCTTTAAAGTGTCTTTGAACAACAGATTTAATTTCTTTAATAGACATTTAACTTTTCAGACTTCCTATTTCTTCCTGAGTCTGGTATGTTTCAATAAAT
The DNA here is from genome assembly GCF_029289425.2 of Pan paniscus. Lineage (NCBI taxonomy): Eukaryota > Metazoa > Chordata > Mammalia > Primates > Hominidae > Pan > Pan paniscus. The sequence goes on along the minus strand of NC_073257.2, from coordinate 140,967,705 downwards.
TTGCCCATTCCACCTAAATTCTCCGAATGTATTGACATAAAGTTGTTCAAAATCCCATGTTATTACTTATCTTTTTAATGTCTGAATATCTCTATTGATGGGTCCTTTTTTGTTTCTGCTGTTGGTGTTATTATTCTCTTTTTCTCCACTAGTCTCACTATATCCATTTATATAATTTGTTGGACTTCTCAAAAAGCCAACTTCAGGCTGTGTTTGTTTATTTTCTGCTATATTTGCTTTATATTTTACTGGTTTCTGCTCTTACCTTTATTCTTTTTTCTGCTGCTGTTTATAATATGCTATTAAATCCATATATCGAATGGTTAATTTCTCTTATACTTTTCATTTCTTCGGGCTCACTTTACCTGTCATTTTTAGGCTCGTGATATGGGTACTTAGATCGCCAGTTCCCAAAGTGTCTTCTGGGAACTCTGGGGATCTTCAGGATAATTTTAGGAGCTCTGTGAGATCAGCAATATATTTATAATAACATTAAGACAATATTACAGTATTTATTACCCTTTCTACTGTGTTTTCTTTTGCACTGATGATGCAGAAACAATGGTGAATAAAACTGTTGGTGCCCGAGGTTGAATTAGCATAGTGACAACTGCCATGTACTGGGAGTCACTTTATGCTTTAATGCCACTTACTTGCAAACAAAATCCTAGTTTCAGTTAAAAATATATCTGATGAGCAGCCAAAAATTATTAATTTTAATATTCTGTATGGCACAATGGGAAGTATGCATAAAGTGTTTTGGCCACACACTGAAGCCTAGTGATTGCCTCAAAGTAAAGTAGTTTTGTAGTGGTTTGAGAGGCAAAGTGAACTTGCCACTTTGTTCATGGACTTCTATTTTTACTTGAAAAAAAAACACAAAATAATAGACAAGTTATAGTTATTATAACTTGGGTATCTGACAGATTTTTTTCAAAAGAAGAATCAAATGAGTCTGTCATTTCAAAAAAACCTCCAAAAGCATTTATTGCTAATGATAAAATTCAACGATTTAAGCAAAATTAAAAATTATGGAAAATGTGCATCTACCAACTGTCAGTCCACCATGCTGGTTTGCCTGAGACCATGGGATTTTCTGGGTCACAGAAGTTTCAGTGCTAAAGTTATAATAGTCCCAGGAAAACTGGGAAGGTTGTTCCCACTATTAACTCAACAGCTTCTCAGTACTTTAAGACTTTTATGATGAGATAGGTAGAGATATTAATGAATATTAATGAATATAATTTTAAAATAATTGTATGAAGGCACATATAAACATTTACAAGATGTGCATAACTCACTTAGCCAATATTTTCCAAATAACCATTGCATTATGTTACAAAATGATGCATGGGTGAACTATCCATTTAATGTGCAAAACAGACCAATAGGTTTTAATGTAACAGCATGCAAAAGCTGTATTTATATGGATTCAGATTCACATTGCAATTAGCCTTTAGAAACTACACCTGCCAAATTTTGGTGTAGTATCAAAGAAGACCATACACAATTATTTGACAAAGACGTTAAAATACTTCTCCTTTTTCCAACTAGATATCTGTATGAAGCTAGATTTTCTTTATATACTTTAACCAAAATAAAACGTAACAACAGATTGAATATAGCTGCAAATATGAGAATTCAGCTGACTTCCATTAAGCCAGATATTTTAGAAATTTTCAAAAATGGAAGACAATGCTACCCAATGCCAAGGCACTAAATAGTCTGCTTTAGAATACATTTTTCTTAACATAAGATTATTTACATTAAGATGTTCTGGATTTATTATTATTATTTTAAGATAAATTAATAAAAATTTAAAAATTTCTCAGGCTTAACTTAGGATGTGGTAAATAAAAATGGATATTAGCCACATAAACAAAGTTCTTTGTAACCTTTACTAATTTTTAAGACTACAAAGAGATTTTGAGACCAAAACATTTAAATACTTTTGGCTGGGATTATCATTTTTTAGACTTTTTGTTTCTAGCATGTGCATGTAAGGCTACACATTTCTGTCTAGGCACTAACTTTATTTGCAAATTTCGGTATATATTATATATTATATATTATATATATTATTATTTAGTTCAAAATATTTTCTAATTTTCATTATAATTTCTTTTTTACCATGCTTTTATTAAAAATTTATTTTCTTAATTTCCAAATAATTACAAAATAATTTCTTACTAACCTTCTGTTATTGATTTCTAGCTCAATTCTACTCTGGTCATAGATTATATTATGTATGATTCCAGTCCTCTGAAATTTGTTGAGACTTATTTTATAATCCATCATATAGTCTACTTTAAAAAATGTTTTATGTGCTCTTGCAAAGAATATATATCCAGCAATTGTTGGGTACAGTGTTCTACATGTTAAATAAGTCAGATCTGTTCATTGTGACTTTCAAATCCTCTGTAAACTTACTGATTTTCTTTTTTCTGCTTTGCCTACCTTCCACTGAAAGGGGTGTGTTAACATCCCCATTTAAATTTGTGGATCTCTATGGCTTTACTTTTATTTCTTTTTGGTTTGTATTATATATTTTGAGGACATTTTATTAGATGAAACAAATTTAGAATTGTTTTATCCTACTGCTGAGCTGTCCGTTTTACATTATGGACTATCTCTCTGTATTTCTAGTAATGCATTTTGTCTTAAAGTCTATATTAATATAGGCTTATTAGTCTTCTTTGGGCTGGTGTTTGCATAGGATCTCTCTTTTACTTATTTTCATTGTTTTACTTACAATTCAATTTTGTTCTTGTAATCAAAACAAGTATCATCTAGCATATATGTAAGCAGCCTATAGTTAGGCTTTAACAATTTATTTAAAAGAAAATATTAGTCTTCTTATTAGCATATTTATTCCATTTACATTTAATGTAACCTTTGGTATGAAGAGATTTTATTTGACCTCTTATTCTTTGGTATTCATTCGTTTCTTCTATTTTTCTCTCTTCTGACATCAGCCAATTTAATTACCATTTATTCTTTAATTTTCACCCTCTATGGGCCCACCTCAGTCTGGGAAACTTGTACATTTTTGACTTCTTAGAGTCAACCTCAGTTTAGTTCTTTTTCCATTTCTCCAATGGTGCAACTACATTTAACTACATTTATTCCCCTCTTCTCTTTTATACCGTTGTTGTTTTGCATTTTAATTCTATATATACTTCAAACTCTCCACATATTATTATTATTGTTTTAAGCAATCATTATTCCTTCAGATTTGCCTCCACATTTCTTCTTTCTGATGTGCTTTGTTTATTCCTACCTTTGCCTTGTGCCTGAATAATTTGCTTTACCATTTCTTTTGGTGTGAGTCTACTGGAAATGAACATTCAAATTTTTTGAACCTTATGTGTTATTTTTCAAAGGATATTTCAATGAGCATATAATTCCTAACTTAGCAATTATTTACTTCCAGCATCTTGAAGATTTCTTTCCACTGTCTTTTGACTTTTTCATTTCTTTTGTGAAGCCAGCCGTCCATCTTCCTCTAACATTTTTCTTTCTGTCTTTGATTTTTAGCAGTTTTTACATGAAGTGGTTTTTGTATTTATCCTTTTTGTGGGTTCATAGAACATCTTGACATTCTTCTGTCAGAAGTAGAAAATTCTCAACTAACATCTCTTCAAATGATGCTTTTATCCTAATCTTCCCATTTACCATATGTTAGACTTTTTTTCCATATCCCAAATACCTCTTATGCCGTTGACAGTGTTTTCCAATTTTCCCCTCTGTTCCCATTTAGGAGATTTCATACTGATCTATCTATCAGTTCAATTATCCTCTTTTTTGCTCTCTCTAATGTTCAACTGACTCAGCTGATTGAATCTTTACATTCTGTCTTACATTTTCCACTTTGATTCCTTCTTATGGAATCCACTTTGGTGGGGCAGCTCTCTATTTTTCACCCATTTTCTTAAACATGTTTACTGGAGTTATTTTAAAGTTCATGTCTGATTACTCCGACGTCTGGATCACCTGTGAGCCTGTTCCTATTATCATTTTTTCCCTTGATTTTTTGATAATTTATTTCTACCGCATGTCTTGCCTGATATTTTTAAATTGAATGCCAAAACTTGCATGTAAAAATGCATTGGTAAAGACCCTGGATACTGTTATCATTTTCTCTTTGAGGGGGATGGAGTGCAGGAAGATGGCCTTGGCCCTTCCAGGCTTCCATCTGGCTTTGGAAGGGGTGACCTATTTTGGGTTGCCCTTGCTCCTGGGCTGTGTTCCTTCAGGAATCTCAGCTAAAAGCATGCAGTACTTACCAGGGCCCCTCCTTCTCAGTGGGCTCTGAACTTCCATTTTGTGTCCCCAGGGCTGGGAGCCTGCCAAAATCCCTGCTTAGCTTTTAAGCCTCTTAGCAGCTGCTTTCCTCTTGGTTCCTCTTCCTCTTGCCCTCTGTCTGGGAAGTTCGGCATTAACAAATGCCCCGGGGGGAATTGGGCGCAGAATATCAGGCTCCCTTCTCTAGGGGTTCCCTTTACACTAGAAGCTTGGCCCTTCATTTTCTGGCCGTACAACACTTTACTTTTTGTCTTCTCAACCCATTGAGACTTTTCTAGGTTCTCCCATTTTTCCTGTCAACTCTGTGCCCTGTGCTGTAAATTGGCATATTCCCCAGTGGGAGAAAAGCATCCGTGAGTGAGGACTCATCTCAGCGCTTCCTCTTCCCTCTGGGATCTCGCACCCTCAAGTCCTGCCTGTCTTGAGTGGTCTCCAATGTCTTCAAACAGATTTTTTTTTCTACCTAGCTTTTATAGTTGTTCTCAGTGGCAGGATCACTCTGCTACAAGCTACACTGTTACAGCCAGGAATGTCAGACATGTTCATTACTTTATAAGAGTTTCCCAAAATTCCCTTTAAATTCACCTTTGGACTCTTTCCAACCCTAGGGGCTAATACTGGACTTGGAATGTTCTTGGGGGAGGACGGGCTGGATTTATGCTGGGGCTTGATATTTGAGAAAGGGTCATATCCTGTTTGTTTTTCTGTGGATTTTCTTTCACTGATTGAAATATCCATTTATAGCTTTAAAATGCCAAGCTAGGCGTTACACTTATTCCGAAACGGGCTGGCTATGTGTCAGGATCACAGCCTCCATCTCAGGTGGAGAAAGAATTGCAAGCATTTTCTCTTGGAAAAATTATATCTGGAGATACTGGGGCCCCTAGCACGGGCTCTGGCATGGTTGGGCATCTGGCAGGTTTACCAGCAAAATGTGCTCTGGCCTTCACGAGCAGCCCAGCAGCCTAATTTTTCCTAACTTATCATCCAGGTTACTTCCTGGGTAACCTCCATGCTCAATTCTACCCAGGTGGGAGAGAAGGAGAGCGCAGATCTCCTCAGGCGACTGGTGCCTTTGGGTTTGGGCTCTGCCTGCGAGGCCCAGCTTGGTTTAAACTGCATGCAGCATCTTGGTGATCTGCTTTGGATTTTAACTGTCAAAACAAACCAGTTCTGGGTCATTACCCACGGTGCCAGCCAGAATTATGATCCTGGCGGTTTCTCCCCAAATCTCTGGCTCCCAAAAAAATAGGCCCCAGATCTTTGCTTCTGTGTGACCCTGAGCATTTTAAAGCCTGTGCTTTCTTACACCAGCCAAAGTCACCATAATAACAAAGCTCTGTGCTTATTTTCCAGCTTTGTCTATTCTTTCTCCTGGCTCAAAGGCTGTATTGTGGTTGGCTCCATCCCATGGCCTTCTTTCATCTTGAGCTCCTGGCACCGGGTGCTGGAACAAAGTTGGAGTTGCCACTTAAATTTAGGAAGCTGGGAGGTATGAAGTAAGGATGGGTTCCCTTAGAAAGTGCTCGTTTTGCCCAGTTTGCAACCTGAAGTTGCTGACTGATGGGGTGTTAAGCTCATGGCACCCCCTGGCAGGGCCCTTGGCATCTCTGCCCTGGACAGACCCCTTTGGCATTTGGAGTGGCCTTTGGATTCCCTTCCCAGAAGGATCTTTTTAATCTGTGAAATGAAATCGAACATTGAAATGCGGTTGTCACATAAGAAAATAACCAAATAGATGGTATAGATGATGTAAGAAACATGTGATATGCCCTTCTTTAACACATCCCAGAGCTAGTCTGTGGTGGGCAAAGAAACCACCTTTTCAGATGAAATGTGAGAACTGCTGACATTTCCTGGTCATAATGTAGTTGTTGCAGATACCTCAAAGCCTCTCTCGACTTCTATCACGATACGCTGCTAATACCGCACTCAGAGGAAAAGGATACGTCACGCTTCCGTCATGTTTCCTGAGTTTAGGAATCCCCTAGTTCTGTCTTGGTTAAAACCTGAGTAGAGGTGGCTGTGCCCGAGGAGGGAATTTCAGTGTCTGCACGTGGAAGACCAGCAGGTCAGCTCTTGCAGCATGTTCAAATTTAGCTGGCTCCTTTGGCCATGAGCCCAAGAAGCAAACTTCATCCGTCAAGCATTTATCAAAAATCTACGACTTTATGCCCTTTGCTTGCTGGTCCAAGCCACTGTGTGCTACCTGGACCTTCCAGGTCTCTGAGTCTACACAGTGTGGTGTCACTGCCAGGCCGTTTAGGCAGTGGTTTCAGAGCCAGTGTGCTCGCTGCAACAGCCAGAGTCACTAGGGTCCCGTCCATCACAGTCACCCTCCCTTAGGGTACAGTCCTCTCAGCCCACAAAAGCCAGGCAGGTGCACCATTCCAACCCGTGAGGGCATCTCCTTTCCTCCTGCGCATGCACACTCACACACAGACACACACACAGAGACACACACACACCTAGACACAAATGCACTCAGAAACACACACACGGACACAACACAGATACACAGACACGCACACAGAGACACACATATAGACACAAACACACACACACATAGATACAACACAGACACACACACGTAGACACAACATAGACACACACACAGACACACACACATAGATACAGACACACGTAGACACAACACAGACACAGACACACAGAGACACACACACAGACACACACACACACACCCCTAGACACAAATGCACTCAGAAACACACACACGGACACAACACAGATACACAGAAACACACAGAGACACACATAGACACAAAACAGACACTAACACGTACACACCAACACACTCAGATATAGTTGCTCACAGACACATAAACACACACATAGACACAACACAGACACACATACACAGACACACATTCACACAGATACACACAACACACATACACCCAGACATATACATGCACAGGTACACACAGACACATATAGACACACATAGACATGCAGAGAGACACATGTCCACACACAGGCACTCATATACACACACACAAAATGATCACAGAAACACACACACATACACATATTCACACCAACATACACACAGGCACAGTAACACACATATGCACACACAGACATGTAGACACGCACACTTATATATACAGACATATGCATACACAGATATATACACACATACATACATACATACATACACTCATGCAGACACAGACACACAGGAGATGGAGAGAGATAGGGACTGGCCTCGTGGGAGACCATGAATGAACTGGACACCCTGTCTAACCCTGTCCCCTCGGGGGGAAGGAGGGTCACCTCACCACAGGCAGCCAGGCAGACGCTTTGGAGTCGTGGGCCAGTCGGTCAACAGAGAGTTCCAGCGTCTGCCCAAGGCATCAGGGCGGGTGTTTCTGGAAAAGCCCCCAGACCCTTGAGAGGAAGTGGAATGCAGGTCTCGAGGATGCTGCTGCAGGAACACTCGGGATGGCAGGGGTCGGGGCCTCCCGACCCAGGAGAGCCTGTGCAGGGGCGGGGCCCACGGAGGCCCAAGGCCTGAGGCTGATGCAGGTCAGAGCGCCTGGCAATGTGGCGACTCCGGGGGCCCAGGCATGAGCTGACGGGGATGTGGGCTGGGGATTGCCATGCCGTGCCCCCCAAAGGAAACCTGTCATTTTGGTCATTTTATGACCTAATTTCTAATTTTTGTAATAAAAAACCACTTATAACAATAGTAAAGAAAATTAAAACATCATCGACCACAAGAAAATTCTGATATCCTCATGACCCAAGCCACCCCTGACATTGCGGAGCCCAGATCAAGAGTCTATAAAGGCATCCACATGCTGCATGTCCAAGTATTGAAAAGTTATACATCGAACTAACCAGGCTGTTGCATAAAGTGTGATCACTTCTCCTCCTTTGACAAGCACGCCTCCAGAGGTTCCTTGAAGGCCGGGCTGGAGCTGAGAATGGCTGGCCTCCTTGGTGTTTGTGCCTGCGTGTGACAGCTGGGGAGGGATGGCTCCTGACCTGTGGATCACGCGTCTATCTCTCCACCCCAGACGGCATCGTAAATATTTTCTTTGTCTCTACATCGTTTTCAGAGTTAAAATATATTTCATTTGTTTCATTACCCTAGAAATCTATAATCATTGTAGATAAATAAGAACATACAGAGAATTATGAATAAAGAATTACTGCATATTCCCAGAACCCACAGATAGGTGCTATTAACATTTTGCATATTTCTTTTCAGAATGCTTATGATACATATTCATATATTTTTCTTTTCAAAAATAGAAATTCCCTGCAATTGTGGTTTTGTAGCTTGCTTTCTCTGTATTTACTATATCTCAAATTTCCCCGGGTGAATACACAAATTTCTCCAACATTTTTCTTAAATCCACTTGGTATTTCATAGTATGGCTAAACAACAACAACAACAACGAGACTAATAATATGATACAGGCTGGCTGTGTGCCATGCTCTGCACCTATTTCCTGGTATCGACTCTTCACAGTGTTTCTGAAAGGCAGGTGTTACTCTGCTCACTCTTTGGAAGCTCAGGCACCTAGTGGACCCAAATGTAGCATGTTTCTGAGTTTCTGATACTGTAAGTAATACTGTGTTGAACTTGATGAACACAGGGCGTTTTGTACTTGTCCTAGTTTCCCTCAGAAATATTTCTAGAAATGGAATTCTAGGTTCAAAGACTATGCATGTTTTAAATTACCAACAGTGGCTCACGCCTGTAATCCCAGCACTTTGGGATGCCGAGGCAGGCGGATCACAAGATCAGGAGATCAAGACCATCCTGGCTAACATGGTGAAACCCCATCTCTACTAAAAATACAAAAAATTAGCCAGGCACGGTGCCGTGGCGGGTGCCTGTAGTCCCAGCTACTCAGGAGGCTGAGGCGGGAGAAGGGCATGAACCTGGGAGGTGGAGCTTGCAGTGAGCCTTGATTGCACCACTGCCCTCCAGCCTGGGTGACAGAGTGAGACTCCGTCTCAAAAAAAAAAAAAAATGCTTTTACCAATTTATGTTTTCACCCAACAACGTAGGAGAATTTCCCCTTCCTTCCACTGGGTTCTTGAGAACAGTGCTATGGCCATTAAAGAGCAAGGCGGAATAGAACAGGCAAACAAACCTCTCCTAGGTCTCCTAGGATAACGACAGGGAAGACACCACGGAAACACCAACGTGGTGACACCTGCAGCCCCAGGTGAGCGTGTGCGCTCCTCTATTCACCGCTCCTGTTTCTCTTCTGTGAATCATCTTTGCCACAATATTGGCCCATTTTCCACATAGGGATTTATCTTTTCCTTATTGATATGTGAGTCTTTTCTTATGTCCAGGGTAATAACCACAGGCTACTCACACATTTAGCAAACGTTGTCTCTCAATTTGCTTTCATTTTAATTTTATTTAGGTATTTCTTCTTTTAGCAGTGTTTTCATCTTTATCCAGAGAAATCTCTAGTCATTTCTTCTGTTTTCTTATTTAGGCCTTGTGCTTGGAAAGGCCTCACTCAAAATGTACATATGTATTTTTTTAAATCATGTATATTTATCCCATTTATTTATTTATTTATTGAGACAGAGTCTCGCTCTGTCGCCCAGGCTGGAGTGCAGTGGCACCACCTTGGCTCACTGCAACCTCCACCTCCCAGGTTGGAACGATTCTCCTGCCTCAGCCTCCCAAGCAGCTGGGATTACAGGCACCCGCCACCACACCTGGCTAATTTTTTTTTTTTGAAACAGAGTCTTGCTCTGTTGCCCAGGCTTGAGTGCCATGGCACGATCTCAACTCACTGCAACCTCCACCCCCAGGAATCTAGCGATTTTCGTACCTCAGCCTCCTGAGTAGCTGGGATTACAGGTGCCTGCCACCATGCCCAGCTAATTTTTTTATATTTTTAGTAGAGATGGGGTTTCACTATGTTGACCAGGCTAGTCTTGAACTCCTGACCTCAGGTGATCCACATGCCTCATCCTCCCAAAATGCTGGGATTACTGGTGTAAGCCACCAAGCCTGGCCTTATCCCTTTTATTATATAATACTATTTTTCATTTACTTCTTTATTCCATCTGGAGTTTATTTGTTGTAAGATGTATCATAAAGATCTAACTTTTTTTGAAAAATAGTTTACCAGTTATTTACATCATGCATTGAGTAATCTAGTCCTCCTGCATACATTTGAAATAACTCCATTATTTTATTTTTTAAAAGAATATTCTTTGTAGAAACAGGGTTTTGCTTTGTTACTCAGACTGGTCTTAAACTGGGCTCAAGCAATCCTCTGGCCTCAGCCTCCCAAAGTGTTGAGATTAAAGGCATGAGCGACTGTGCCTGGCCTCCATTTTTTTTTTTTAATGTTTTCAGGGCTTATATTTTTAGTCTAAGTTCTTTGTGTAGCTGTGGTCATCTGGAATTTCTGGAGTCACATGGTTTGCTGCATATGACACGCATGTTAGTATACACTAATATGTGAAAGTGGAAATTATTGTTTATTTTCATATTTCAAAGTGTTGTTTTTCTTGGGGGGATGTTTCATTGATTGCAATATTTACTTTTATCAGCTGCATTATATTCATCAACCGATAGGTTAATTTTCTAAAGCATGTCTAAAAATAGCTTTAGCTTCTTTAGATTTCTTTAGAAGGACAGTTCTGCTTTTGTTGAATTGCCACTTGAAGATATATCCCCAGGTATCATCATTTGGAAAATATTCTAGTCTTTACCTCATATTAAGCTGTGAAACCAAAATTTCCTCCTCTTTTCCATCGGTGAAAATACCTTTCACCTTCCTCCTTGGCTACCATCAGCCTTTTTCTCTGGGGAGTGGCTTTGAGTCCTTCTTGTCTTCACAGCTTCAGATCAGAGCTCAGTTGAGCCCCAGGTTCTGTGGGAGCCCACAGCCCTGAGCGGCTTGCTCTGCAATGCCTATTTAGAACTGTGGATTGCCAGGGACTATAGCATCATAAGGGCCTGAATGTGTAGGGACTGTAGGCTTGGGGCCCTCTGTTGTGTCCTGTCCTGCATAACTAGGGGGTCAATAAAGGTCTTCATAATCCTGTGTGTTTGCTTAATAAAAGTTTCTTGAGAATGTGTTGAGCCTAAGAAAGCATAAAAAGGAAAATACAGGAAGTGGGGTCTCCCCTCCTTCTGAAACTTAAATGCTACTGCATCCTGTGATCTCTGCTAACTTAAGAGAAGCAGAAAGCAAATTTTATGTTTGAACTCAGAATTATTTGGGATATATATTAGTCTGTTCTCACGCTGCTAATAATCCCAAGACTGGGTAATTTATAAAGAAAAGGAGGTTTAAGGGACTCACAGTTTCACATGGCTGGGGAGGCCTCACCATCATGGCGGAAAGCAAAGAAAAAGACACGTCTTACGTGGTAGCAGGCAAGAGAGCATGTGCAGAGGAACTCCCATTTAGAAAACCATCAGATCTCATGAGACTTATTGACCATCACGAGAACAGCATGGGAAAGACAGGCCCCCATGATTCAGTTACCTCCCACTGGGTCCCTCCCATGACAAGTGGGGATTATTGCAATTCAAGATGAGATTTGGGTGGGGACACAGTCAAACCATATCAGAACAGAAAGGGGAGATGGAAAAATCTAGTATCAGAATGCCCTGCAAGACATAGGAGCGAGAACTAAACCTACCGTGTGTTCAGTCTGGAGGCGCAACTCTCCTCGATGTGAGGTGGATTGCTGGAGTCCTTCTGAGAGGTGACAGCGTGCTGGCAGTCCTCACAGCCCTCGTTTGCTCTCGGCGCCTCCTGTGCCTGGGCTCCCACTTTGGCGGCACTGGAGGAGACCTTCAGCCCACCGCTGCACTGTGGGAGCTCCTTTCTGGGCTGGCCAAGGCCAGAGCCGGCTCCCTCAGCTTGCAGGGAGGTGTGGAGGGAGTGGCGCGAGCGGGAACCGGGGCTGCGTGCGGCACTTGCCGGCCAGCTGGAGTTCCGGGTGGACGTGGGCTTGGCGGGCCCCACACTCGGAGCAGCCGGCCGGCCCTGCCGTCCCCGGGCAATAAGGGGCTTAGCACCTGGGCTAGCGGTTGCAGAGGGTGTACTGGGTCCCCCAGCAGTGCCGGCCCACCGGCGCTGCGCTCGATTTCTCACTGGGCCTTAGCTGCCTTCCTGCGGGGCAGGGCTCGGGACCTGCAGCCCACCATGCCTGAGCCTTCCACCCCCTCCATGGGCTCCTGTGCGGCCCAAGCCTCCCCGACGAGTGCCACCCCCTGCTCCAGGGCACCCAGTTCCATTCACCACCCAAGGGCTGAGGAATGCGGGTGCATGGCGCGGGACTGGCAGGCAGCTCCACCTGCAGCCCCGATGCGGGATCCACTGGGTGAAGCCAGCTGGGCTCCTGAGTCTGGTGGGGATGTGGAGAACCTTTATGTCTAGCTCAGGGATTGTAAATACACCAATCAGCACTCTGTATCTAGCTCAAGGTTTGTAAACACACCAATCAGCACCCTGTGTCTAGCTCAGGGTTTGTGAGCGCACCAGTCGACACTCTGTATCTAGCTACTCTGGTGGGGCCTTGGAGAACCTTTATGTCTAGCTCAGGGATTGTAAATACACCAATCAGCACCCTGTGTCTAGCTTAGTGTCTGTGAATGCACCAATCGACACTCTGTATCTAGCTACTCTGGTGGGGCCTTGGAGAACCTTTATGTCTAGCTCAGGGATTGTAAATACACCAGTCGGCACTCTGTATCTAGCTCAAGGTTTGTAAACACATCAATCAGCACCCTGTGTCTAGCTCAGTGTCTGTGAATGCACCAGTCGACACTCTGTATCTAGCTACTCTGGTGGGGCCTTGGAGAACCTTTATGTCTAGCTCAGGTATTGTAAATACACCAATCAGCACCCTGTGTCTAGCTTAGTGTCTGTGAATGCACCAATCGACACTCTGTATCTAGCTACTTTGGTGGGGCCTTGGAGAACCTTTGTGTCCACACTCTGTATCTAGCTAATCTGCTGGGGACGTGGAGAACCTTTGTGTCTAGCTCAGGGATTGTAAACACGCCAATCAGCACCCTGTGTCTAGCTCAGAGTTTGTGAATGCACCAATCGACACTCTGTATCTAGCTACTCTGGTAGGGCCTTGGAGAACCTTTGTGTCAACACTGTATCTAACTAATCCGATGGGGACGTGGAGACCCTTTGTGTCTAGCTCAGGGATTGTAAATGCACCAATCGGCACCCTGTCAAAACAGACCACTCGGCTCTACCAATCAGTAGGACGTGGGTGGGGCCAGATAAGAGAATAAAAGCAGGCTGCCCGAGCCAGCAGTGGCATCCCACTCGGGTCCCCTTCCACACTGTGGGAGCTTTGTTCTTTCGCTCTTTGCAGTAAATCTTGCTACTGCTCACTCTTTGGGTCCACGCTGCTTTTATGAGCTGTAACACTCACCGTGAAGGTCTGCAGCTTCACTCCTGAGCCAGCGAGACCACAAACCCACCAGAAGGAAGAAACTCCGAACGCATCTGAACATCAGAAGGAACAAACTCCAGACGCACCACCTTAAGAGCTGTAACACTCACCGCGAGGGTCCGCGGCTTCATTCTTGAAGTCAGTGAGACCAAGAACCCACCAATTCCGGACACACTTCCAGGAGCCCCCACCAGCAGATCCTGCCTAAGTGCTCCCCGCTGGGCTCCTCAGTGGGCTGGAGTGCATGAAGTGAGGGTCTGCAGCCTGGGGAGACTTTTCTGGCTTTATCACTGGGCTTGGGGTGAAGGAAAAAGAAAAGGGGACTGCACCCTCAGGATAGAGTGGCCTCGGTGCTCCCACCACAAGTCAACGCTAAGCACCCCCAACCACAAGTGTCTGGACTGATTTGCCTTGCCTTTGGGTAATGAAGCCCATTTCTGCATCCCTCTTCTCTGCCTGGTTTCACAGAATTGCTCTGTTTTCCAACTGTTTTGCAAATGCATGAAAATGCCTAGAAATTGTAGTCACCATGTGAGTCCTTTTAATACAACTGAAAAGTGGGAAGGGATGTTTTTATTTCAAACAAATGGCATTGAGGCACAATATGTTACATTAAGAAAGGCTAATTTTGTATTATTAAATATAATCAGAAACACAATGTGAGGCTCATCGTGTTGACATGGTGTGCCAGGTATCTCAACACCACTCAGCAGGCTGCCTTGTTTGCACACTGCTTAAACTTCCTCATCAATGAGTCTTTGCATGATAACCAGAATATTAAAAATATATTAAAAGTGGCCTCATGCTTCTCAGCAAATGCAAGCATAGGTTACTGGGAGATGGCTCCCCTCAGCCAGAACTGCAGGCTCCAAAGGCACGGCAGCCACTCAGAGGCTTCTTGGATAGGATCTTGGTGGAGCTGCCTCACAGAGGACGGGACACACTCTCTGATCCTGACAGCTGTTTCTTTGGTGGCAAAGCTGTAACTGCCTGTTGCTGACTCCCTGCCACCCTGCCCCCAAGCATGTCCTCAATATTCCCCCTACCCCTACACCACTCTGGATGGTTCTGGAAGGTTCCTAAGAAGATTGGGGTAGGTAGCGACACAGGTAGTATTTTCTGGATGTGGGATTTGCACTGATTTTCTACAAAAAGGTATCTTGGGGGAAAGGAGAGCAAACCAACAGACAGATAATGTTTTGCTCCCAAAATAGGCCTCATAATCCTCGGTTACCCTTGCTGTTCTCTAAATAATAAGAGAGGCTTTGAGCTCTTTGTAATAGCAGGTGTGATGGTCACCTACCTGGACCACAGGCGATGCCCAGCCCTCCTCCTGTGAGATGTCAGTCCCATGATTAGGTTACATTATTTGCTAAAGGTGAAGGGGTTCTGCAGATGGAATCCAGGTTTCTAATCAGCTTGATGTTGAATTAATCAAGGGTGATTTTCCTGAGTGGGCCTGAGTAAATCAGGTGAAATTCCTTAAAAGAGGACTGGGCCCTCTCTGCTGGCTTTGAGGAAGTGAATAGCCAGTGAGCTGGTGGCAGGGAACCATGGGAGCCTGTAGGTGCTTAGAGTGGTCCCCATTGACAGACAGCAAGAAAGTAGGCACTGTAGTCCTACAATCACAAGGAACTGAATTCTGCCAACAGCCACATGAGCTTGGAAGGGGACCCACTCGGAAGAGTGCAGCTCCACTGCCAACCTCTTTATTGCAGCCTGTGAGCCTGAGTACAGGACCAGCTAAGCCACGGCCACTCTTGGTGGTGAAATGATGAATGTGTGTTAAGTGGCTACATTTGTGGTGACTTTTTAGTGAGCAATGGAACACTAGCGCATGTAGGAAAGAGTGGATATTTCCGTGCTTAGGAAATCTGTCTGTGCATTTCCAGGGTGACTATTCTGCCGGACCTGGAGGGGTGTGTAGCTCTGTGGATTTAATCACCTAGGAGGGACCAGGAAGAGTCAAACGGCCCTGAGTGCATACCTTCCAGGGCCAGTGAAGTGACCAGCCTCTGAGAAGCTCACGAGAGGCACAATGCAAACCAAAGGTGACTTGAACTGAATGAGGTTCCAGTGTCTCCTCGGAAGTGGTTCTGGTGAAACTGTCACTGGCAAAAACGTGCCATTTTAAAACCCCATTGTCTTGACTGTACACTGTGATTCATTATGACCACATTTTTTTCTGCCAAAACAAAGAACAAATGTAACCTTCACAAGGTAAAATTGGTCTTCTTCATTTCAACCAAGTCAGGGGCCTCACAGTCTCTACATTTATAATAAGATCTTAGTTTTCAAACTAAAGCTGTTTATTGGTGGCCTACTTTTTTCAGCGTATTATAGTAGCATGTCAATAAATTGAAGAATATTTCAGTTTGTTAGATTTCCCCAAGCATTCTGGAGAAATCCTTAGACGATTTGCCATATAAACTGAGTTAATTGCCTTATATAGTAGAGCTGCGGCAGCTATTTAGATATGTCATATGACAGATATTCCTAAAGTACCAGAAAGACATATTTGTCAATACGGTGATGTATAAGATAATTATTTTTATTATGTGAATTTCTGAGTTGAAATCAAGATAATCTCCATTGTACTAATGACTGGCATGGCCTTAACTAGTTGTCAAGAAATAAGAAGAAAAGGCTCTCTGGATTATTTTCTGATTCTTCTCAGTTCTTCCTCATGTCTGGAATATAAATCTCAGGGCACCATAAAATTGAATTAAAAAACCGTAGGTTTAAATTATTTTTTATTTTAAGTCAGGTAGGAGCATAATATAAAAAGATCATCAAAAACAATGAGAAGGAATAATTGTTAATTTCTACAGTACCTTGAAACAGAAGCCCAAGAGAATAAATGGAATAAGGATACTATTAAAATTTCCTCTTTTATTATATCTTCTCTGCCAGAGTAATTGTTGCTGTGTCCAATATATGCAGGGGACAATTTACTAGCTGTTTTCTATTAGTTTTTAACATTAACATATACAGAAATAAAATGAATAGCAAGCTTTCTTTGCTTAATTAAATGACTGACAAGGCATAGGTGTTGCTGGACCGCTCTTCCACATAATATCTAAAAGCTAGGTGAGCCAAATGGAAGTAGCATAAGCAATGCAAACTTCCTCTTTTATTAAGTGAATATTGATGCAATATTATAGATTATTTTCAGGCTACCAGATAGAAAGGGACACGTGATCCTTTTTTCTCAAGAATTATATATTAGTATTCAGAAAGAAAAAAATCCTAATATATCATTTATGCACAGGTTGGAGGTTTTCATGGATTCCTTCCTCTGTGAAGTCCTTGCTCTTCACAGACACTCTTCGGTGTGGATTTTTCTAGTGGTGAGAAGGCACAGGTGACAAGATACAGGAAATTATGGAGGACACACAAGCTTGTCCCAAACATCGGAATTCCTATGATTTTTATTTTTTTTAATTTTTATTTATTTTTTTTACTTTTTTAAAAATGTAATTTAATTTTATTATTATTATACTTTAAGTTTTAGGGTACATGTGCACAATGTGCAGGTTAGTTACATATGTATACATGTGCCATGTTGGTGTGCTGCACCCACTAACTCATCATTTAGCATTAGGTATATCTCCAAATGCTATCCCTCCCCCCTCCCCCCACTCCACAACAGTCCCCGGAGTGTGATGTTCCCCTTCCTGTGTCCAAGTGTTCTCATTGTTCAATTCCCACCTATGAGTGAGAACATGCGGTGTTTGGTTTTTTGTCCTTGTGATAGTTTGCTGAGAATGATGGTTTCCAGTTTCATCCATGTCCCTACAAAGGACATGAACTCATCGATTTTTAAATTGACTTCAGTAGGACCTCAAGATGTGTTCAGGACTGAGTCAGCTCAGTATGCCATGTCAACGAGGTGTGATCAATGCTAACCCCAAATCAAATGGATGACGGTGTAAGGATGGTGTATTCTTTTTCTGAGAATAGGCTACATAGTGGATATCGTGCTATTCTCTCTCTTCTCTCTCTGCTGCTGTCTGTCTGCCTGCATCTATACATACACGTGTGTACATATATATACACACCACGAATATCATTGTTTAACCCAAGAGCAGC
This sequence comes from Pan paniscus, assembly GCF_029289425.2. NCBI lineage: Eukaryota > Metazoa > Chordata > Mammalia > Primates > Hominidae > Pan > Pan paniscus. The sequence continues at coordinate 140,949,864 of NC_073257.2, read as the reverse complement.
TCTTTGAGGTGGGCACTAGTATCATCCCCATTTTACAGATGAGGAAACAGAGGCACAGAGGTGTGAGGCCAATAAATGCATCCAGGTGTGCTGAACTCAGCATTTAGAGAGCAGCACCTGGATGAAGCAGCTGACCAGACTACTCAGCAGGTTCTTAGTGAGCCCCATTCTACACCAAGCACTATGCAGAGCATGGGGACATAGCATGAACACCATAGACACAGTCCATGCCTAGTGGACTCATTCTAGGTTAGTCTTAAGTATCTGCTACCTAGGGTGATATGACCAACACCACCACCCCAGCCAAACTCAGCAAATTAGTTACATCTCAGGAAGTTTAATTAGGTATCACAGGAAAATACCTGACTGCCTTATGACTCTGTCTGGGATGGCCCTGAGACTTGGTGAGCCAGCCTTCTCTAGTTTTAATGAGGACATGGCATGCTTGAGTGAGCCTTGGTGGTGGTGGGGGTGCTGTATGTGTGTTGGGGCTAGTTAACTATTTGTTTCTTACTCTATTTATCCAAAGTATACACAGTCCCTCTAGGCATTTCTTGGTTTTCTGACTTGGAAATCAAAAAGGCTCGAATAAAATGTAAAGCATGTCTATAGTTAAGTTGACCCATGTTTGCTTTATCATCTAATTCAGTAAAGGCCCTTCCCCATGTAGATATTAGATGTTTTAGCAACAAGGGTGAACTCAGTGGACAGAGGCTTCAATTTTTCTGATTTGGAAATCAAAAAGGCTCAAATAAATTGTAAACCATGCCTATAGGTAAGTTGATCCATGTTTGATTTATTATCTAATTCAGTAAAGCCCTTCCTCATGTAGATATTAGATGTTTTAGCAACAAGGGTGAACTCAATGGACAGAGGCTTCAATTTTTATGACTCTGAAAATCAGGGACCTCCAGGAAGAAGCCATTCAGGCTGGGGGATCCCTGGGCCATCTCCAGCTTCACATTTCTTTGATGCTCCCAGTGGTATTTTCTGCATTAGCCACGATTTCTTCCCAATTGCCTTATGGTAGTGCCTGGGCAGCCCCCATCGAAGTGTAGACGCTGAAAGGTTTACAATGGCTGTATATAGTGCCACCAGTGATGTGTGAACTCCTCAAAAGAACGTCCTGGCTGCAAAGATATAGTAATTCACATTTCCAATATTGCTAATAAAATTTAACAAATGGAAAACCAAAATGTCAAACAAGCAATAACACTGATGGTAATTTCTCTTAGGCCGAGTAAAGAAAATCACAGTGACTCTAATTGGTTAGAATAGTGAGAAAAGAGAGAAAGAAACCACCATGAGTTACAGTGACTCAACTAAAGTGAGAGTGAGTATAATTTTATTAAAAGTAGGTGGTAATGATGCAACATGCCTAGAAGAGGAGATATTTCAGAATGGTGTAATTGACTTGAGTTAATTATGAGGGTGATGAATGGTGTTCCAACTATGTAAATGAGCTATGCCTGAGACTCCAGACCCACGAACATGCAGCTGTGCTCTAGTGGACCACCGCATCATATTTCATGAAGTTCAAGTTGTGAGGGAAGAGGACTAATATTTATGGAGTGCAAAGCACTGTGGAACTTTGTGGGAAACCACATATATTCAACATGTCAAAAAATATCTTAATATTTCCTCCTGCAACCCAGAGACTGAAGCCTCCCACATCTGAAGCTGTCATTAACCCATTTTCCAGATTGAAAGAAAGCTCTGGTAAATCCACCGATGCTGTTCTGTGCCCTAGAATGTCCTTTCTAGATTTTTAGTGTGTTCTTCTGCCTTACGAGGAGTAACTGTTGATCATGATTTGGGTAATCTCACTGAATAATCTTCTTGTTGTGGTTTGCTGCAATTGAATTTGATGCCGCTTATGTATTGCTTGTTGGTGATTTTTCCCTTAAAGCCTTCAGCCCCACCGAGGGCCACCATCCACACAGAAGAAATTGCAACATTTTGAAAAAAAGGAAGTATCATTTAGATTGCAAGAACATAATGCTAAAAGAACAAGACAGCACTTGGAATACGCTGGTTCAGGTGTCTGCAAACGTGTAGAGGCCCTGTGGTGGGTTCACAAATGGCTGGGTCGGTGGCTGCAGGCTCCCTGGAGAGGGCATGGTGGGGACACAGTCTCACAGTTGTAGGCACTGATGATTTTGAAAAGGCTTTGTTGTGCTTGGTGTTACAAGCTTCAGACTCTTTTCCATTATTCTGAACTCTAGCTAGCACCAGCTCCAGGTTGGGTCACCTTTGGAATAGGTTACTGTTTCTCCAGGTTTTTGTTTATATATGTTCAAGGGGTGGCAATTAGATGACAATTCCTGGCTTTTTTTCTTCTTGGAATTTACAATGATGTTGCTAAAAATCAAAAGAGACATAAAATGGGGAACATGTCCAGATACCTACTTTGATCCATGTTTCACACAGAGTTATCACATTAAGAAAGGTTAATTCTGTATTAAATACAATCAGAAGAACAACACGGGGCTTGTCAGGCTGACATGGGGTGGCGGATACTATAATTCTGCTCAGCAGGAAGGCTTGTTATATTTTTTATATGTTGGTAGATGTCTACTTAGAATTGATCAAACCTTTGCTTCCGAAACATATATGCCAACACCTGCACTACACACCATAAACTAGACTCTCAGAAAACAATAATGATGCTTATCAGTCACTCGCCTTGAGTTTGCTTGTGAAAAACCCCCAGCTAGTGTGCTATTGGAGATCTTAAAACATAGATCTTTTTGCTGTACTGATAATTCACTCACAGCTTGAGATTGATGACTATGTGAAGTCCATAAAAGATGTTACCACTATATTTTGTTCTTATGATTTATTTTATCATGTTGTCAAGGTTTGCAGAAAACAAGAAACAAATCAATGAATGTCATGCTTAAATATTAAAGAAGCCTGTAATATACATTTTTATTCAGATGCCTTATTCAGTCTTGTGGCTCAGAAAAGAGTAGTGGCAACCAAGCTTTTATTTGAATTACTTTTGGAAAAATTAATTTAGGAGGACTGTTGAATTGTGAATGGCAAAAGGCAGCTAACCTTATTTGCTTAAATAGGAATAGATGGTTGTTGGACTCCTTGGAAAAGCAGTTCTAACAAACCACAGGGAAGGGAATGGATTTTAAAGCATCAAGAACTTTGGGGCTGGAGTGTGCTTAACAAGTTCAAGCCCACGCGTGGATAGAAAGGTATTTGGAGAGAAGCAAAAGGATAAGACTTTGCTTCAGGGATGGGGGGTGGGTGCTGTGTGCTTTGCTTTTGAAACGAATCATTTCCTTCATCATTATATGAAATCGAGATCACCATCTATTCCTAGGGCAGGCACTGTCTGTGAGTGTGGCCTATTCCAGAACTGTTGGCCTTTCCCCCACCTCATTAGATAGCCCGCAGAGAAGAACAGCTCAATCTTGATTTTCTTTCTGAATTTGACTGGCTTCCTGAAAAAGGGGTCTACCTGTGCCAACGTTGTCAACGCCACATCGAAACGACCCGGAGAGCTGGAGACTGCACATTTCCAGGACATGAAAAAATATACTCTGAGCTTCAGGGCTTTTGTTTTTCTTTTCTGAAACAAGATGAGGGCAAAAAAAAAAAAAAAAAAAAAAAATTAAAAACATCGATGTCAAAACCAAAGCTCCAGGTCATGTCCTATCCTGTCCCAGCCTCAGTAAAATTCAGCCTAATCTCTTTCTCAAAACTCAGCCTGTGTGCTTCGAGGTCCTACATGCCTTTGGATTATCAAAGAAAAAGTAATTAGGTTCAGCATCATTTCGTTGTTAAGTGTATTTTTTTATATTCTTGTTTCGTGAAAATTGGTAATCAACACATGGTATATATGCTGATTCCAAATTAAAATGAATATTCAATTAACCACAAGACCCCACTCTTTGACCATTCTGAATAAACTAGAGTTTATTTGAATTTAGAAAACAGATAAATTAGGAGGTGATCATTTGCATTACAATAGCACTCTTCGTTTTAAGGGAGGATTCCTTGTGGGATTCTTTTAAATAGAAACCTCTCAAAGTACTTTGAAAAATATAATTTGATTTTTAAAAATTCTTTTCTCATGTAGTTTCTCAGGACCATGCCTATTGTGTGAAATGAGAGGCATCTCGATTTAATTTGGTCATGAGTGAGTCTAATTGCAAATATTTTGGACTTAAAGAAATTCAGATGGAGTCACATGAAATGCATACCCAGACATCAAACTTAAGTTCTGTCTCATTACCATTGTCTTTCCATCGTCATCAGCCCGAATGCAAATTCCAATTTTGTGGGTTCCCCATTTAACTTGTCCTCACTGTGCCTGGAGCTGAACAAGAGGAGATTATCTGAGGGGCAAATGAGATGCCTCCACGCCCAATGGTGACTAGGTTATTCTTGCCTTCCCTTTAGTATACCAGGGATGGAAACATAAGGACAGGGCCTGGGGCTCACAGCAGCCGCCCCTGGAGCCTCCAGGATTACTCAAGCAGTTTTGGTGGGAGAAGATCCAGTTGCAATCCCACAAAACTATTATTTGTTACATTCAGCAAGCTCTCTCTGTGTGTGTGTGTGTGTGTGTGTGTGTGTGTGTGTGTGTGTACAGTCGCTGGCATGGCTGCTCTGGTGCTTAAGACCACAAAGAACACGCCAGGCGCTGTGGCTCATGCCTGTAATCCCAGCACTATGGGAGGCTGAGGTGGGCAGATCACCTGAGGTCAGGAGTTCGAGACCACCCTGGCCAACATCATGAAACCCCATCTCTACTAAAAATACAAAAATTAGCTGGACATGGTGGCAGACACCTGTAATCCCAGCTACTCAGGAGGCTGAGGTAGGAAAATCACTAGAATCTGGGGGATGGAGGTTGCAGTGAGCCGAGATAGCGTCACTGCACTCCAGCCTGGGCGACAGAGGGGAGACTCCGTCTCAAGAAAAAAAAAAAAAAAAAAAAAACCAAAAAACACAAAGAACAGAAATGCTGAGTGATGGTGAGATTCTCAAAAGGATGGGCCTGCAAGGCTGTGGCACAGGGAAGGAAGTCTGGTGTCTTGGTGGAGAAAGCCGGTGGGTCAGGACCAGGAAGAGCTGGCTATATGTCCGCCATTCCTCCTCGCTCTCTCCTGGACCCTGGGACCACTTCCTCTGCAAGTTGTACTCCTGGGCCTGGTCTCCAAAGGGAGAGAACTCTTGCTCAGATCAAGGGAACTCTAAGATGAACTCTCTCTCCTTAGTGCAGCATTTCCTAAGCCATGTGCATAGGCCCAAAGGCAAAAATGGTCACATAGTCAAAGAAGTTTCGAAACTTTGGGGAAGCAAAGTGAACAAGGTTCTGAGAAGTCCTATCCATAGTCTTTTCAGGAAGCGTCTCTTATACAAAGTGCTTATCAAAACATACTTTGGAAAAGGCTCTCTCAGTCCTTGCCTCTGGGAGGTGCGGAAGGCAGTCTGATTAAACAGAGTCCTTCTGTGACAGGGAGGTTTCCTCCTCTGAATTCTTCCTGGGATGTTTGTACATGTGTCCAAAGAGCTCGTCAGCCAGATGGATGTCTTCACTGGGAGATTTAGGATGTTTTCGGAACACTTTTTAGAGTAACAGAACCTTCCTAAACCTAGACTCTGGGCCACGCTGTGTCGGCGGGACTCAGAGGTTTCAGGAGAGCCTCGAAGCCACTCTCCACCCCATGCCCACCTTCCTGTGGCCATATTTTCTAACTGTCCTTAGCTTCTCCACTCTGTCCCTTGTTCCCACGTTGCCCAGGGATGCAAGCCATCATTAGGTGACCTCAGGGAGGTTGCTTCCTGGACAGGAGAAGAAGGCCTTTACATCTTTTTTAAGCTGAAATACCAAAAGAAGCCCCAATGACTCTCGGAGCTTTTGGACAGAAGCTCCAAGTCCTATTCCTCGATGGCGTGGGAGGGAGCTGCATCGAATCGTATTGAGGAGTTCAGTAGAAAGGAGTACCGCGGGCTCTGCTCCCAAGCGGCTTCTTTCCAGGTCTGTGTGCTGAAGTTCTTGATGTGTGCAGTCTTTGCCCTCCCATCCAGCTTCAGCCTGTGTCCTCACCACCCAGAACCCAGACAGAGAGCAATCTCAACTCCCCCTACCCCCAGCCTGCCACATTCTGTGACTGCAGCTATGTGAGTTAGAAACTGCATTTAGATTTTACAACTAAAAAATGGGATGGACCACATTTCTTTAGGAACAATACTTGGCTACTCCCCATTAGAATGTTTTCACCAAAAGATTGTTCCGAACTTCAAAATATTAAGCATTTATTCAGCCCCTCCAACTTCTTTTCTAATGCTTTTTAAAAATAGAGGGACCTCTGAAGCGATGTCCACTCCAATCCCCTTACTGGGAGGCCCAGAGCGAGTACATGACCTCTCACCCCGGCCATGAGGATGCTGGAGTGAAGCCTGCATTGGCCCAGCTGCCAACTCCTGCTCTGCCCATCCTGGAGCCCTACACAGCTCCTCAGGCAACAGGACCACTGTTTTAAAGAAGCCTCATTGTTCAATAATTTGGCAAAGTAGCCAGATTATCCGGGTGCCTGGGGTGTGGCAGAAAGAGCTCTGCACCAGCTGGCAGAAGGACTGGCCTTGAGACACCTGCTTGGTCCACTCTAGTGACTTTCTTGGGTAAGTCACATGTCAGGGCAAGGACGGAAAGACCCACCATACTGCACAGGTTTGGGGGATGAGGAAATCATGCCTGCAGAAATACGGTATAAACCATAAAGCATCATACAAATGTAAGGTTTTATTTGTACTTCGTTCAAGGTAAACTAAGATGGAAGGAGAACCCTTAGGCAGATGGTAACGTTGGTCCATCCCCTGGCACACCATAATCCACGGAAGAGTTCATAAATCTGCCACATGCCAAAATCAGGCTCATCCAGGAAAGGAGCAGGAAGAACTTGCTTCCTCCCGTTCTGTATCTACTGGACCCTGGAAGTGATCCTGCAGCTGCACCTGCCCAGACACCTGTGACTCATGCTGCCTTGAGGTCCTCATTCAGAGGGCCTCTACCTAGAGGGCATTGCTGTGCCCGGCCCCTTGTCCCTCCTCATACCAGGTCTGTGCAGGGGCGTGAACACACCCAGCCCTGGGAGCCATGACTTGGTCATCGCGGCTTTCTGTGACTCTAGGAATCACCTGGAATTCACTCTATACTTTATGAAAACAGTGATCCCCAGGAGGCATGCCCACAGTGGTGGAGTGGTACAACCTGTGAGCAAGAGTCCAAATTCCTCTGCAGACTGGACCGACGTTGAGGCGCCTCATAGAAGCACACACACAGGCCGAAGAGGTGAGTAGAACGCCCTTGGTCCAGGCTTCCCTTCTTCTAATTATCTGCTTAATGGCAGGTGTGGAAGATCAGCTGCAAATGACTTTGAGTGGCCTCTCAATAAACCAGAGGTCCGTAAGAAGATGTAGTGCCAGGCTGTGCTTGAGTGAAGCGGGCGGGTGGCCAGAGATGTGCAGGTGCTGACATGAGGCCCTCTCCCCTGGGACAGGTTCCTGTGGCCAAGCCCCCCAGATGCTGCAGCAGGGAGGCTACTGGACCCCGTGTGAATTCCTGGGAGTGGGGGCACACCCCCGTCATTGCAGAAATGACACTGGAGCTGTCCTGCCCAGCACTAGACTGCAGCTCTGGCCTTTTGAAAGTTTCCAGCCTCAAGAACTCTCGTCATGTAAATTTCTGATGGCTTCTCAGTAGCTTTGGAAGATCTTCATTTCCTTTTGCTGAGTGTGCCATTCTTAAGATGGGGACATTTCTTAAAGCGGGCAGCCGAAGGCCACCTGGAAGCTCACTCCATATTTGAAATGGTGCTTCTTGAAGTTTCATTAGGCTGTCCTCCAATCTCCTTTCCAAAGGGACCTTGTGACCTTCCTCAAGGTGTGCCTGGAAGAAAAAACACCACTGGAAGTTTAGGCTTGACACAATGCTGTACAAAGGAAGCAAGAGAGATCAAGCAGCAGGGGTGCGGTGAGCAGCCTGGCCACAGCACCCACAGCAGGTGCAGCCCTGCCGACTGAGATTTCCTGCCAGCAACCACACGGCTTGTCCTCCCTGAGCCTTGCCAGCCGGTCGGCGTACAGCTGTGAGCCACGGCACACACAAGTGTCCTGAGAGGTGAGGGATCCCACTTCTTGCCATCTGGCCTCTGCTTGGCTGGGTCTCTCATGCTATGGTTGCCACGGGTCTGGGTGGGAGTCAGCCCTGTATTTCTCTTTTTAAGCAAGAGAGATGATATGTGATTCTTAGAGGCTGTGATCAGGGGCACAGGTCCCACTGGCAACTCCTGTCTAAGTGAAGGAGGCAGATAGAGAGGAAAACGTGCCATGGGTTAGGTACCCGGGGCTCTCTCTGCATAGTGCACATGGTCACATTTCCAAGCTTCTACATCATTCCAGGGATTTTCCCTGAGTAGGAGTTTGAGACCAAATTAATTTAAGGCTTGCAGTTCTCTATAGTTGACATTTAGGCCGAGGACGAGCTATTGTCTTCTGAAACCATCAAAGTGACACTTTGTTGCTGTCACCCTGATCCTGGCCAGCTTCTTTAGAAGAAAGCTGCCCTCCCTTTCTACACCCCCTCACCACTTCCTATTGGCACCTGGAGGCCTGTCTGTGCATGATTATTTAAAGCTGACCACTAAGAGTTTCAAAATGCCTCCTCCCTCCCCGCTGCCACAGGGCAGCAGCCAGGGGGCTGCTTTGTGCCAGGCCTCCTGCCCAGGCTGCCAGCACCCGGGCCTTGAGCTCAAGTGGGGCGTCTGCTCACAGCACCTCTTCTTTCCCAGCTGCACTGCATGAACCCAGACCTCTGGGTTGGGTCGCCGAGCTTCCTGCCCAGGCACTTCCAGGACCCTGCGTCCCGTGGTGTTTCTCTAGAAACACTCAGATGCATATCCCGAAGCCTCACGGGAATGCAAGCACAGGGACAATGCACACACGAGTGCACAGCGACACACACGCATGCACATACCACACATGCATGTGCACACACAAACATGTGGGCTGTACAAGTGCACACGTGCCACACACATACACATACAGGTGCACACAGCCACAGGCACACACAACCACATGTGCACGGCCTGTGTGTACATGTGTGCACATATCGATGCACATAGCTACACGTGCATGTGTATGCATAGACCTCACATACATGTGCACAATGCACGTGACTATGCATAGCATGCAAGTGTGCACACGTCACATACATACATATGTGTGTGCCACATGTGTGCCGATGACCACACATGCACGCAGGCAGTCACACATTCACGTGTAAACACAACACACATGTGCGCACGCCACACATGAGCACCATGCCCAGTGCCCACACTCCTGTTTCTGCCTAGCGAGCCATTTGGCTCTCTGTGCTGCAGTTCCTGAGTGTGAGGTGCTGAACAACTCTGTATGCATAAGCATTCCTTCTAGCAATGTACCAGATAATTGCTTCTATTACTAAAAAATAATTCTGAATGCCAGCTGCTGAGAGGAATAAACATGAAGGTGCTTCTAAGCTGCAGTTTCAGTCCATGTCGTGGTGTTAACGTCTGTGCAAATTACTTTCAGATTTTTCCTGGATGAAATTGGCATAGAATATATGGGACTTTCTCTGAAAATCTGACCTGAGTATTGTCCTCTCCTCTCCTCTCCTCTGCTTGGAGTTATAGCAAGATGGACGCTGCATCCTTCCCAGCTGTTTCACAGGCAGATGTAACAGTTGATACAAGAAGATTAAAAAAAAATAGTCGGATGTCTACATTACAGAGAAGAGGGGGTCGAATGAGGAGAGGCAGCACCGCAGTGTCTGGGCGATCGCATTACTGTGTCGTCATCAGTTCTGGGTACAGGTCAGTAACTGTCTCTGCTTCCCCTCCTGAGCCTTCAACCACATCCAATTAGCACTGCCCTGCCGTGACGCAGCCTGCCTCTCTTAATGAGAGCCCCGCTCTAGCGGAGCACGTGCAGTGAGAGGCGTCAGAAACAGGTGCCTTCCGCGGAGCTCGCGTGGGGCGGGCAGTGCAGGCCCTTCCGTCCAGCTCCAAACAGGCAGGCTGCAGCCTCTTGGAACCAGGACTTGGCTGGCAGGGGATCAATTAGGCCATTCCGCTGTCCATGGGCTTCCGCGTGGACAGGAGGGAAAGAGTGAAACCAGGTCTCGCCTCCCAGAGTGAAGCCCTCTCCTGCCGCTGTGTTCACTGCTCGGTGCCTGAGGACTTATTAGTGGCTTGCCAGTTTGAGACGCTTCCCTGGATGTTCAGGAAGGCTGAGTGCCCCGTGTTTCTCTTCATATATGCATACATATACATACACCAAATATACTAAAGTATTCTGCTCATTTGTCTGTTTTAGGAAATAATGTCTCATTTTTTATTAAAATGTGAGTGTCTCAAAGGCAGGTGCTGTCTTGCTCCACACTTCCATACCCGAGGCCTATGGCTCCATGGCTGCCATTTGTCCGTTCTTTCCCTCATCCAGTGGTTTTTGCAGGAGCACCTACTCTGTGCTGGAGAACCTAGTCATACTGGGGTGTACAGAGAACCTAGCAGTACTTGGGATATGCAGTGGTGAGCAAAACACAGTCCATGACCTCACAGGGATTGCAGAGCAGGGCGGGAGAGTGGGTCAGCAGGGATCAAACCGCCTCAGGGCTGCCTGGGTATTTCATTGCAAACCATGATACCGGGGGCGTGGTCTGCACAAGCGCACAGCGTGGGGACTTGGCCTGTTCCAGGAGACTCAGGATTTTCCTCCAGGCAGCGAGATTTCAGGGATGCTCCTGAGGGAGCAGGATATTCTGCTGCTATGTGGGTCTGGGGGGAAGGATTGGGAAAACGTCCCAGGCAGAGTCTAATTCTGCCAAGGCGGAGTGGTCCTTGTGTCACTGTGTGAAGGTGGCCTGTTTCCCTGGAACGTTTCACAGAGCTTTGTCACCAGTGAGTGCAGGGGAAGGGGACGCTGAGGTCACTTGAGCTCGTGGCTGCCTCAGTGGCCTTTCTTTCTGTAACTGATGGAACTAGTTGCTTTTCATCTCCTTCCTGGCAGAGGCCTGGGGTTCTGTTCCTGCTGGGTGGCACAGGGGAGGGGCATGGGGGCTGCTTTTAAAAATGGTTTAATTGTTGTGGCTTCCACATTGAGCACTGCGTCCCTTTTCCTCATAAGGCAGAGACACTATCTACGGAACCAGGATTTGACTGGCAGCGCCTCCCTTTTCTGTAGAAAGAGTCCTGACCGTGGCCCTGTGCTGGGGCCTTGCTGATGGGAAGTGGATGGGCAGTCGTGGAGTTAGACACCCTCGGGAGGGGACGGCGGGTGGGGTCTTCTCCCTGGAGCCCTTTGTCTGCTGTATCTTCCCTCCTTCCCTCCTAGCCTGTCTCTCCTGGCTCCCGTTCCCCCGAATGTGGTACCCTAGTGCGCCTCTCAGGATACAATTCCAAGCAAGCCACTCTCAGGATGAAACCATCTATGGCTCCCTAGGGCCTATAGCATAAAGCCTGCACTCAGCCTCACACAGAAAACCTTTCACATGTGGCTCCACACCCCTTTTTCCGACTCCTCTCCAGCAGCTCCTTAGCCCCATCATTCTGGGTTTCCACCCAGGGTGGCCCCAAAACATGCGTCCACATCCCAGCCCTGGAACCTGGGAAAGTCACCTCATTTGGAAGAAGGGTCTTTGTAAATATGATTAAGTTAAGGATCTTTAGATGAGATCATCTTGGATTATCTGGCTGGGCCCTAAATCCAAGGGTCAATGTCCTAAAAGAGACACACACAGAGAACCGAAGGTGGTGGAAAGATGTAGGCAGAGACTGGAGGGATGCAGATGTGAGCTCAGGAGCGCCTGCAGCCCTGGAAGCTGGAAGAGGCAAAGAAATACTCCCCAAGAGGCTTTGGAGGGAGTGGGGCCCTGCTGACACTTGGTTTTAGACTTCTGGCCTCTAAAACTGAGAGACGACATTTCGGTTGTTTTAAGCCACCAGGCTTGTCCTCTTTCCTGACGGCAGCCACGAAGCACTAACACCCCCACCAGCCTCCACATTTCTGCACCTTCCCACGCCTCCCCTCCTCTGTGTCAGTGCGTGAGCTGTTCCCCTGGCTGAGGACATGCACGCAGCTTTCTACAGCCACCGAAGTCCTTTTCACTCCTCAATATGGCAGGATTACAATGTCACTCCACGCCACACCAGGGTACTGGTTGGGTGACTTTTTGTTTTCCCTCAGAGAGAAAGGCCTATCTCTGAGGCATCTCTTCTCTCCCTATATATGATGCAATGTCCAGGAAGTGGTAGGAATACTGCAAGTATTTGCTGAATAATAAACAATTAAACTAGCCACCATGGGTTCCACTATAGCAGAACAGGGAAAAAGGAAGGGGGACACGATTGATAGTAGATCATATTCGTGCACTGCTGTCCTTCCAAGAAGCTCTGAATTCCAGCCTACCATTTAATTCAACACATAGTGCATAGCTTTAACCACACTCCAGCTGCTAACCTGGTCACCAAGGACTCAGAGATGGAAATAAGAGTTTTTTTCTGTCTCAAGAAACTTGGAGCCCAGACCAGAGACTGATAAGCAAATGTAACTATCATTAGCACCAATCACTGAGTTTATTCGTGTGTCAGGCACTGTGTGACGTGCTTTACATAATTTAATTAGGGTTGCTGGGTTTAGAAGATGAAAACACAGGATGCATAGTTGTATTTGAATGTTAGATACATAAAAAATTTTGGGCCGGGTGCGGTGGCTCAGGCCTGTAATCCCAACACTTTGGGAGGCTGAGGCGGGCGGATCACGAGGTCAGGAGATCGAGACCATCCTGGCTAACACAGTGAAACCCCGTCTCTACTAAAAAAATACAAAAAATTAGCTGGGCATGGTGGCGGGTGCCTGTGGTCCCAGCTACTCGGGAGGCTGAGGCAGGAGAATGGCCTGAACCTGGGAAGCGGAGCTTGCAGTGAGCCTAGATTGCGTCACTGCACTCCAGCCTGGGCAACAGAGTGAGAATTCATCTCAAAAAAAAAAAAAAAAAAATTTGGTGTAAGTATGCCCCATGCAGTATTTGGGATATACTTACACTGAAAGTCTATCCACTGTGTATCTGAAAGCATATTTTGAACTGGGCACCCGGTATTTTTCTGGCGGCCCTGATTTAGCCATCACAGCAGTTCTACAAAGTAGGTCGTAATAGGATCTCCAGGTTACAGATAAGAAAACAAAGCATGAAGAGGTCTGTGTCATTTCACTTTGGCATCAAATGAATAAGCATTTTGTCCAGGAGGTGGTTATAATGGACTTACATAAGCATGATCCTGATGTCCAAAGAGCAGCTGGGAGTTTCTCAGGATGCACGGGACAGAATGTGCTGGTTAGAAGCTCTGGGAGCCTCTGCTTTTTGGTAGAAGTGGGGAGGATTTTCTGCAGGGGAGCTGGGAGTGAGGACGGTGAACTTGGTGGGTAAAGTTATACAGTTTGAGGGATGGACCTACCAGTTGTAGATAGAGTGTGGAATCTGTGAGCTGAAAGGAGCCCGAAGAAGTATCAAATCCAGAGTTTTCCTAAATGTGCTCTGTGGACCGATCTTTAGAGAAGTCCATTGAAAGAGTGGGTCTTGTGATCTCATGGTGTTGTGGGCTAATCTTGGTGACCCCTGGTCACATCAGCATATGAACGCTCAACCAGCCTTGTAGAAAGGAGCACTTGGGCTGTGTTAGTGCAGTGCGTTGAGAATGTTCTTCAGCACCAAAGGTTTTGATATTCTTTACATCATCTTATGGGAGGCCAGCAGCTTGTAGAACACATTTGGACAATTCTGTACCCAAACAAGAGCAAGTGAGAAGTGGCCACCTCAGATGGACAAAGGCCCTCACTTTCAGGCCCATGTATCTGGTATTATTGCACAAATCACACATTGTCTCACCCACATGTCCGTTCACCTTGCTAAATTAATCATCACATGCTTAGAGCCTAGGTCAGTGCCTGAGGGAAGTATGTTTTCTTATTTTTATTTCCAACTATTATTTTAAGTTCAGGAGTACATGTGCAGGATGTGCAGGTTGGTTACATAGGTAAACATATGCCATGGTGACTAGCTGCACAGATCATCCCAGCACCCAGGTATTCAGCCCAGCATCCATTAGCTATTCTTCCTGATGCTCTCCCTCCTCCCCCTGCCCTCCTACAGGCCCCAGTGTGTGTTGTTTCCCACTATGTGTCCATGTGTTCTCATCATTTAGCTCCCACTTATAAGTGAGAATGTGTGGTATTTGGTTTTCTGTTGCTGTGTTAGTTTGTTAAGGATAATGGCATCCAGCTCCATCCATGTCCCTGCAAAGGACATAATCTTGTTCATTTTTATGGCTGCACAGTATTCCACAATGTATATGTACCACATTTTCTTATCCAATTTATCACTGATGGACATTGGGATTGATTCCATGTCTTTGGAAAGTGTGTTTTCAATGACTGTTTGAATGAAAGGATGTATGGCCCACCTGTTTATGACTCACATTCCTGGAGCCACCAGGAACCTGTGAGTGCTGGGGCAGCCCATTTCTTTCTCCACCACCATCCAGTTAGAAAGAACTCATGAAACACCATTCTGACCATGCCTGCTGGCTGGGCAGTCCACCTTACTCATGAGCTTCCTCCACTCCCTTCGCCAGTCCCAGTTCAACTCTTGGAGCTGCCACCTCTCCCCACGTGACAGTGACAGCTCTCTGGGTGTTGGGCCCAGCTACCTCTCCTCACAGGGCTGGGTACTGGGGGCAGCTACCCTCCTCACAGGGACCTCTGCACTGAGGCTGTCATGCTCATACAAGGAAGGAACTGCAAGGACCCAGGCCAGATCCATCTCCTGATGGCTGGGCAGTTGGAACTCAGGTGTGACCCATCAGTGCAGCTGACTTCAAACTTGAAAGGCTTTGGAGAGGATGGGCTGGGGAGACAGGATCAGATCAGGTAGGGAGCAGGTGAGGGGATGGACAGCAAACAACCTTGAAAACAGGGTTAATTCCTGAGGCTGAGAATCATGGCTGCTGCATAGTCTCCGAAATAAGTAGGCAGCAGCCTGGACTCCAGGTCCTTATGAGGACGTGGGCCTGGGAGTTACTGTAGGGGCTCTGCTCGCCAACTAGCTCGGACAGAGGGAGCCACCATTCTCTGGGAGAACCTGGACATTTTACAGACAGGGTGATGGAGACTTTACCCAGCTGGGAAGCCAGGCAGCACCAGCTTCCTGCTCCCCATCACCCAACAGGCCAAGACCTATTCATCTCCTCACATGCAGATGGCTGGGCCTAAGGCCACAGCAATGCCCCCATCACTTGAAGCGCCCTGTTTAAGGTCTAGTGCTTCTCCCTGAACAATTTCTATAAGAGCAATGGCCTGACCCCTTCCTGTGGCCGGTCCCTACCTGGTGGAACTGCTCCAGGAGGTCTGGTCTGTGTCAGCCTCCTCCCCGGTAACAGCAGCCAGTGGAGGGACCTGTGATCCACCAGGGCAGGCACTGAGATGGCCCCAGTCAGGGGAGGTCCTGGCCCTGCTCTGCCTGCATCCTAGCCCTGTCTTCATGGCCAATTGGCGTTGGTGGGACCCCATGGAAGCCAGTGGCCAGCCAGGCTCTACCCCACAGGAGCCCTGGTGAGGGCTGACTCCCTGGGCTCAGGTCACACCTGATGCTTTTTTGCAAAGAAGAACCAAGGTTTTCAGTGTTCAGGCTAGAGCTGCACCAATAATCCATGTATTTTATGCACACGGAAATTTAGCATCATGGATTGAAAGAGGACTCCAATCTGAGGGTTGGAATGACCCACAGAAACCTTTTGCAAATGTGGCCCAGAGAGGTTGAGTGACCTGGACAGGTCATGACAGCCCCAGCTGGAATGGCTCACAGCTCACGGCTCACGGCTCAGTTTAGTCCATGTCTGACAGAGCAAAGGGGCTGGAGCATGGGCCAGGAGGGACACCTCTGGGTTCAAATCCCAGCCCTGGATTCACCAGGTGTTCAGATTCGGCAACTCACAGAAGCATTCTAGTGTGGAGTGTGCTCGTCTGTAAAGTGGGACGATGCTGGGATGATTCTGGTGCTGCTTTCTTGGGGTTGTTTTGAGGGTCACATGAGATAATTCAGATCAGAGGCTTTGAGCAGGGTGCAGTGCATGGCAAGTGCTCAGTTGTTTGCTCTTTTTGACACTCTCTGGCATCAGGTCTATGTCCTAAGAGAAATGGTTGTCGGATAATGGGCATTGTTATTTTTGGTCTACCTTGTAATCTTTTTTTAACCTGACACCCTTCATCTTTGGCAGCACAGAACCGTGTTGGATAATGTCTCCACTGCCCCGCCCCATGCTCATTCATAACTCACAGCTGGACCCCCTTCTGCCCCTACGGCACGGTGGGAAGAGCAAGGACTGGGGCCAGATGGTGGGTTTCATTGCAGCCCTTCACCAGCTGTGTGACCGCGGGCAAGTCACACACTCTCTGTGCCTCGATCCTCATTTAAAAATGAGGATTAGAATAATAACTTCCTTACAGATTGTTATGAAGGTGGATAAAGTCATGCAAATAATGGCCTCAGAATGTCCTTGGTACATGTTAAGCACTCTGACAGTGTTTTATAAAATCAGACATCATCAGTGTTTGCCAGGAACTGGATGGGAGGGAAAGAGAGCAAAGGGGAATTTTAGGGCCAGAAAACTCTCCTGCATGTGTTACTGTGGTGGTGGATTCATGACATTATGATTTGTCAAAATCCACAGAATATACAGCACAGACAGCAAACCCTAATGTAAACTGTGGACTTGGTTAATAATAACGAATCAGCATTGGCTCATCAATTGTAACAAATATACCAGCCAATGCAAGGTCCTCATCTTCAGGGAACCTCTGGGGGTACATGAACGGGCAGGCTGAGAGGGCATATGGTAACCCTCTGTCCCCTCTGCTTCATTGTTCTGTTACCCTAAAACTGCTCCCCAAACAAAGCCTTTTAGTTAAAAATAACGAGTTACCCACATATCACCTTGTTCCATGATTTGACCTGGGTGTTCCCCATGTGTTCCCTTAAGGTTCATGTGGTGGTGACTCTTCATTTCATCGTGGCTCACTCTTCATCCCCTTCTTCCTTTGGTTCCAGAGCCATGCACACCACGGCTGTCTGCTCTTTTGAGTCCCTGCCCCTGCTGGCCTTCAATTGATACTAGATGGGCAGAGCTTCTAGGCTGCACTAGAAAAATTAGAGAGGCACCCAGACTCTCTTCTACCCCCTCCCTGTTCTGTGTCCCCAAGCAGCAGCCAGCCCGCCCCGGCGGCACCTCTCTTGTGATGGGAGGACATCCTGAGTGCCCGCTCCCATGCCCTGCGGCTGCCAGCTCCGGCCTCTGGTGCCGAGGGGTCTGCCTCCTCCTCCAGATCAGCTCCATGAGTCATCAGGCATTTTGCACCGTAGGCCGTATCAGGAAAGCCTACCTCGCCGAGCAGCAGAATGTGGAGTGGGGCGAACAGGGCTCACTAAGGTGTTGACTTGTGCAATGACTTCCATTTAGGCAGGTATTAATATCATGCTGCACTTGTTTTTTCTTACTTATGTGATTTCTCGCCAGCAAAATTGCACAGTCTGTCAGCTGTCAATGATAACTTTCTCTAGGCTATTTTGTTTTACATGTTTCCAAGCTTTGCACGGCATGTACGTATTACAGTTTCTGAAAACTCAGGAAAGTGCACCTGTGCTCCAAATCGGGAAAAATAAGGGACAGGAGGAATTCCTGCACCTTCAGTGTTAGAGTGAGTTTTGGGTCATTGTGTTTGTTTTATCCTTAAACTTCATCTACAGCGTGTGTGTGTGTGTGTGTGTGTGTGTGTGTGTGTGTGTCCCTGGTCTGCATTCTTTGCAAAAGTTAGAACTTTCTCCATCAGTCACCTCAAAGGACGCTTCCCAGAAGACGTTAGAGCTGATCTAATGGCCCAAGCTTGATGCTGACCCAAGAAACCAAAATTCCCTTGTGTGAGAAAGGAGATGGTGGTGCTCACCAGCCCACCTGGCTCATCCCCTTCAAGACTCTCAGGGTTTTTCTTGATGGGATTTAACAAACTGCATGTGTTCTGGTTAAATGAATACCAAATAGAGAATTGCATGATTTTGCCATAAATAAAGGAAAAAAAAAAAAAACCTTTTAGAATCTGCTCCCTCTGAGGCCTTAAAGGGCTGCTCACCCCTACAAGCTCAAGTTAAATACTCAGACATATTGTGAACGTTGGATCCGAAATGCAAGAATTCTGCAGCATTGATAATGCCAACATGACAAGTTGTCACTTTGCCGTATGCTCCTTCACAAGACTCAACCTTAATAGCTGGGTTATTCTGGTGACTCTGGAATAATCAGGGCAACTGAACAGGCATGAATGGCAGTCACTGTAATTACTCCAGAAAGAGGACCAAAGCAAACAGAAATTCTCTCTAATTTTATATATTCCCAATAGGTGCACATGCTATGTTATTATCACTATAGAAACTACTTAGTAGTTAGCCAAAAATCAGCACTACATCACGTGCTTGTGGTCAGCACCCATGCAACTCACAGGGAAGCCCCTCCAGCTCCAACCAAGTTAAATCAGGGAGAGCTGCATGTGGACTCCAGGGGCTGGGGCCAACAGATCCCCCTACTAGGCGTGCTCTACTTCATCTATTTTTCATTGATTTTCATGGACTGAAACTCTGCATCCAACTGCCACTTTCTGGACATTAGCAGACGTAAAGATCCGGCAATGACCAGGCAGGGCTGGGAGGGAAAGTTATATGAAGCCATTGTGGGAGGCATGGGCATCTGAGATTTTTATTATTTCATTTTATTTTTTTTACTGTTAATCATCATTGTTAAAGAATCCCCAGGAAATGACTCAGATTACCATTTTTAAAAATATGGTGTTTTCCAGTGGACTAACGGTCTAGCACTAGCTTCCCAAGTAATGCAAAAACCAGAGCATCCAGGTAAGGAAGCTTTCTGGGCTCAGTGTTTCTTTCCTTTGTCTTCCTATTTCTCGATAGGATCATTGATGCTTTGGCATTTAGCAGCCTCAAGGTGCTGAATGTGTGCACTTCACAATGCGAATATTTCTGTGACAAGAAGCATCCCAGGACATTAGACACCAAAAGTATATCAGTATCCAGGAGGAGGGCTGCTGACTCGCTGCCTGGGTTCATTTCTGTCTGCTTTCTTGGATCATCACCACAGTTTTGACCATCACGGTTTTCTCAGTTTTCCCATCTTAGAGCCAAGGAAGAAAAAGTTGAAGTCACAACTTTTAATCCTAAGGAACAAGAACCAGGAGATGAGGGCTTTCCGAGGAGGGAATTAGCAAAGTATCATTTTCCTTTGGGTCTAGAATCGAGAAAAGTAAACAGGGCTTGCTGCTGAAACCTGAAATCCCATCAAAGAGAATTCCCGGCGGCCGAGAGCGGTCATGAAAAACGCGGAAACTCGGACAATGAGTAGGGCGCAGAGTCAGAAATTTATAGACTTTGGCCTCTGCCGCTACATATCCTGGAAGGGGAAAAAAAAAAAAAAAGTGTTAAGAAAACAAATGCTGCTTGTGGATGTGTGGATTCCGACACTGGCCGCCTGACAAATCGACCCTTGGCTTGACCCTCACAATATGTTTCCACAGGTAATTCCATAACTCTCTGGCCAACTTTTAAAGGCTTCCTGTTTGACAGCCAGGAGAAAGGAAGTACCTGGCCCCGGGGAGCCGGGTGCTGCGCACCCCGGACCATCAGCATGCTTGAACCCGTATAATTTATACTCGGTTTCATCACCTCATCGCACACACATGATGAAAT